>NC_050071.1:18286695-18576695 GCF_009764565.3 Dermochelys coriacea
GACATCTGTAAGACACTCCAATTTTTGAAAGATCTGGTCTATTTCCTGCAAACTATGATGCGAAAGGCTCACGTTATGCTTACATTGCAAGTTGTAAATTGTGTGTACCTTAAAATGAGGGAGAGTGCAAAGCACACACATTGCAGAACCTGATTCTCCACTGCCTTGCAGCTGGTATAGTCATGAACACCTGTGCAAGGGGGAAGTAAAACACTACTATTCTCATTGGGTACTATGCTTTTGCAGAGGTGTAAATCAGCACACACACTTCAAGAAGGAATTGGATCCCTTGTATCTAACTTCTCACCACATAATGTGGGCACAGAATATGTGTGAGCCACCGTAGATGAGACCAGAGTACAAGAGGGGAATGGTACAGTATTCAGAGTAGGTGGGAAGTTTTACTTTGTGACTACAAGTTTTTGCTGTCTGGTAGATGGTTGGTGGTTCAGTGTAGAGGCCTATATTCTGGTTCATATGCTACCAAAATCAAAAAGTGGATTTTGACCTAAGATGGTGGAAGAACTTACAATGTTTTCACCTTTCCAGATGATGGAAATTTTGTGAAGTAAACTGGTTTTGAGAGGTTTCTACCATTTGGCGATCAGAACCTGTTGAGAACCATTCAAAAGATTTAGGCATTGGTGAATCAGAATCCAAATCCTGCCCTTAACCTGAGCTCCACATTAACTGCACCACCAATCTGCCATCTCAAACCATCTCTATGAGGTAATTATGATATTATTATGGCCATTCTACGTATGGGGAAAGTGAGATGCAAACAGAATAAAAGTCTTTCTTGCAATCACAGAGTTAGTGAATGGAAAAGACTCATAGACTTTAAGGCCAAAAGGGACCATTGTGATCATTTAGTCTGATCTCCTGCACATTGCAGGCCACAGATCTTCATCCACACACTCCTGTAATAGGCCCATAACCTCTGGCTGAGTTACTGACATCTTTAAATCTTGATTTAAAGACTTCAAGTTACAGAAAACACACCATTTACTCTAGTTCAAACCAGCAAGTGACCTATGTTCTGTGCTGCAGAGGAAGGCGAAACCCTCTAGAGCCTCTGTCAATCTAACCTGGGGGAAAATTTCTTTCCAGCCCCAAATATGGTGATCAGTAAGACCCTAGCCTGTGGGTGAGACCCACCAGCCAGATGCCTGGGAAAGAATTCTCTGTAATAGCTCAGAGCCCTCCCCATCTGCTGTCCCATCTCTGGCCATTGGAGGTATTTGCTGATAACAGTTGCAGATGGGCCATGTGCTGTTGTAGGCAGTCTCATCGTACAATCCCCTCCATAAACTTATTAAGATCAGTCTTTGAAATAAGTTAGGTTCCCTCCCCCCTTGGGAGTCAGTTCCAGAACATCTCTCCTCTGATGGTTAGAAACCTTTGTCTGAGTTCAAGCCTAATCCTGTTGCTGACCATTTTATATCCATTTGTTTTTGTACCAGCATTGGCCCTTAGCTTAAATAACTCCTCTCTTCTTAGTGTTTATCACTCTGATGTATTTATAGAGAGAAATCATATCTCCTCTCCCCCTTCGTTTTGTTAGTCTAAACAAGCTAAGCTCCTAAAGTCTCCTCTCTCAAGGTTCTCCATTCCTCTGATCATCCTAATAGACCTTCTCTGTTTCTGTTCCAGTTTGAATTCATTTTTCTTAAACATGGAGACCAGAACTGCACACAGTATTCCAGATGAGGTCTTACCAGTGCCTTGTATAATGGTAGTAACACTTCCCTATTTCTTCTCTCCTGGAAATATCTCACCTGATGCATTTTAGGATTGCATTCGCCTTTTTCATGGCCACACCACATTGGCAGCTCATAGTCATCATGTGATCAACCACTAGACGCAGATCTTTCTCTTCCTCTGTTGCTTGCAACTGATAAGGGTCCAGAATAACTAGAATAGAAGCCAAGAGATCTGACTTGTGTACCTTGGTGTTATTGTTAGACAACAGGCCCTATCTGAACAGTAGAATGTAGATGGTTGATGGCAGCAGCAATGACAACAGGGCTGTTTTAAATAACACGTATGGTTGGCAGGTGGGCATTTTCACACTGATGGTAGAAAAATTGGGTCACAGAATGTACAAAGGCATATGGGACTAGAAGAAACTGTGCCTGCAAATTTTGACCAACCTATGCCAGTACAAACTAGAATATATATAAATAATTTTATTTTTTTACTTGTTTTAAGTAATTTTCTTGATGTTTGACCCTGAAAAACCCAGAGAACTTATTAGGACAGCATACTTCATGACCCAACTGCTGCTTCCCTGGCCAAGCAGGTGCAGAATGCATGACCCACCTCATTTGGCTGCAGAATAACCAAGGCTGAAAGCTGCAGCCTTTCTAGTAACAGTGCCAACCCGTTGGCCAGAGATTGCTAGCAGTCTTTCCTAGACTGTACAACCATAACCACAACAGCTGTTACTGTTGGTAAAGCAGGTCAAATTTATATATATTTTTAAAAAGAGGCTCATAAAAAAGAATATGGAACAATGACAACTGGGGAAAAAGATAAGTCATGAAAAATTAATCAGTGAGCAATACATTATTTTTAAAGTAAAGTGTGTTGTACTAGAAAAAAAGCCTATGGCTTTAATTAATTCTGCTTAACATTAATAGAATAAGGTCAGGCGTACCAAAAACTGTTGAATAAAGCAAAAATGTGTGAAAGATATACTCTCCGATGTTACTCATAATGAAGAAGGGTTATCTTGTGGTCAATACAGCACCATTATTTCTAAGTTAAAGGTACTGCTGCTGAAAATATACAGTGGCTATAACAACCTACCTAACCTGATTGCAAAAAAGAGTTCACATAAAAGATGTTTTATGAGATGGTAATCTGTCGTAGCCAATTGCAACTTACGGCTATTTCTAGCTGTTAGTCTTTGAAAGAAAACTGCTTCCATTTTGTTCAGTCCAGCAGTTCCAAAGGTAATGAAGCACTTGTTCATATGAATGCATTGCATAATGTATTTGAAAATAGTCTTAAAATGAAAAACTGATGTCTTGGAGCTATCTCCTGAGCGTAGCTGTCTCGCTAAAAGGTTATAGAATCATAGAATATCAGGGTTGGAAGGGACCTCAGGAGGTCATCTAGTCCAACCCCCTGCTCAAAGCAGAACCAATCCCCAACTAAAACATCCTTTTTGTGTGTGTGTGTGTGTGTGTGTGTGTATGTATAATATATATATTATTGGGGATAAGAGGGAACATTGCTTCCATTCTGGCCATTCAATGGGTCTGTGAAAGCTGAAACATTCGGAAGTAGCAAACTTGGGCATTTTGGCCCAGATCCTCAAATATATCTAGGCTCCTAACTTCCATTGAAATGAATGGAAGTTGGGAGCCAAAATACCTTTGAGGGTCTTTGTAGTCAAAAATATTCAATCTCTCATAGTTTTGCTTCTGACACCGTATTGTGATCTATGGAATCACTAACCTTTGAAAACAAGAGGTTTTTAAAAAGAGAATGGCCGCAACTACAGAAACAAACAAACAAGCTTCCACACAGCTTGAATGCCAGTTTTTACTTCCTTGTTTTCTATGGACCCCTTCCTACCTGAAACTCCATGTAGCAATCAGAGACATATAGTGGCTAAGTAGTATACTGCAAGTAAACATAATATTACATAGTCCTATTTAATTCGGTGGTAGTTAAGCATATTTGGTCCTTCATAAGAGGCATTTAGCACCTTATTATGTTTTTGGAGCCTTAAAATTCCACTTGATCCTGTGTTTTTAAACAACTATTTATTTAATGGAGTTATTTAATGAGTTATTTAATGGCATTCAACTGGCAGGGTTGGAAATTATGTGCAGAACAAGTGAAATTTAAGAGACAAGGATTGCAGGACTGGGCCAAATATACTGGAAGGATTTGGTTTCAACAATTTTGTTCTAAAATGTGTCTTTGTAACTTTAGTGTGTACATGCATGTGCACACATGCACGCACACACGTTTACTTTTAAAGTTTAAATAGTGAATGTACTACTTCTAAAATGTTTTGGATCATCAGCCTGGAAATTACAGTTTTCTAGTCTCCACAAACCAGATACAGGATAGGTAATGGTAAGGCATTGTTCTTTCTCTAAGTCCATTCCTCCCTGGGCTCCCCTCTGACAATCCACTGTGAAATAGACCGCATAGAACACCGAGCAGATGTCTATTACTAATCTGGAATTAAGCCAATGACCTAGAGGTAAAAGACTCCCTACCACTTTACAAATTTTTCAATCCATCCAGTCCTTTACTAAATAGAATTAATTAATGTGCCTTTTATGAGTTAAAAGTATAAAATGTGTAAAATTGTTAGTATGAGTCAGATCTTAAATGGTTCCAGCATTTTCTCTTTATGTATTGTTTTTTCTCTCAATAAACTTGGATTTTGTTGTGTTTATATCACTTATGTTATGGTGATAATCATGTGATAAATTGTATTTACCATGCAACCTTGACCTGGGACTATTTCTAACATTCTAAAATTCTGAGCAGCTTCGAACAGTTGCCGTTTTAAACCAAAATCAGCCTTCCAGAGAAATGTCTCTTTTTCTCCATAATGTGAAATGCCCACCCCTCCCATGAACCACACTGGTTTGAGGCACCATGTCGGCAGTATTCAGGCATGCATCAGTGGGCAGATTTGAGATCTGATGCCTTGAGACCCATTAGGATCTTCATACCCAGTTTTGCAACTTTTCAGTGGGACATACAGTATTTGCTTGAAGCTTTGGAGGATCCTGAGAAATTAAACCTGTCATATTGTTCGTTTTAGAAAAACTCTTCAAGGTAATTTGTAGAGATTTCTGTAATGTATCAACTATAATCTTCTTCTTGGTTCTGTAAAGTTGAATTCCTGATACTAAAATGGCTGGCTCAAAACGGTAGGAATATTTGCAATGCCAATTCAAAACATTTCAAAGATTTTCTGTAAAATATATGGCAGACACTCCATAATGCTGTGGGTCGTGGCATAGAGGTTTATTGGCTCATTTCAAACTTATGACAATAAAACTCACACCACACATTCTCTCTATATATGACATGTGCATGCTGTAAATCCTCATTCACTTGCACATTTTGTAATCTGTACAAAAAGTTGGTGATCTCTCCCCATCTCTTAGCAAAGATTTAATAGAAGATAAATTAAATAATAGAAGTAAATTCAGAATGGAAATAAGGCACACATTTTTATCAGAGGAATTAACCATTGGAACAATTTACCAAGAGTCGTGGTAGATTCTCCACCACTGACAAGTTTTAAATTAAGATTGGGTGTTTTTCTAAATGATATATATACAGGTCAGTCTAGATTTTCACAATGGTCCTTTCTGGCCTTGGAATTTATGAAATCTATGAAAAGATGCTGTAGTTAGGTTGTGTGTTAGTGAGACTTTGTTTTTTCAAAACATGCACTGTAATTACTAGATTTCTACAAAGTGTTTCCAGTCACTCTTTATGTTAAGGGTATATTAATAAATTTATGACATGTTAATGAAAAGCTAATAAATGCTTAATTGTTATAGAATACTAGAGAGTCCAACAGGCTGCTTATAACCATGGCCTAAAGCCCCTTCTGCTGATATGCTTATAAACATCTATAACATACATTAGTTAAAAGAAAAGGAGTACCGGTGGCACCTTAGAGACTAACAAATTTATTAGAGCATCTTAGTCTCTAAGGTGCCACCGGTACTCCTTTTCTTTTTGCGAATACAGACTAACACGGCTGCTACTCTGAAACCATACATTAGTTGTGTCTTGTGACATGCTTTTAACATCCATTAAACGTTTATCAACCATGTATAAGTGATTTATAAATGTATCCTTAATATAAAGTGTGGCTGTGTAATCTTAGCTAAAACAAAACTAAAATTGTCAAATTAAAAAAGAAAAATCCCTTTTGTGGCTCATTAGCTTTGTTTTTATGGCATTTGTTCAAAATTCACTCATACACAGGGGTCTCTAGTTTAAATAGGTGAAGTTCAATGTATACTGCATAAAACAATCATAAAAATTATTGATGGAATAGACCTATTAAGATATCTTGTCCAACTCACTGCCACTCTAGGATTGGTCCTTACAGTGTAAACACAAGTACTTTGTCCCGTTTTTCAGTGTGATAAGTGATGAGCTTCCATCCCATTCCATTGGAATTGATTGCACATTCCAACTGACCTTGCTGTTCTGGAAGGAAAAGGAGAGAGAGACTCTTTACATAAATAGGAAGAGGAGGATGAACACAGCTCTTGATTCAGATCTTAAGAGATTTGCCTAGAACCTTATTCTTAGATGCATAAAAATTGCAAATTCTTTCAACTCCAAGGTAAGGCAGCAGAAAACGCTTTTCAGGAGAACAAGACAATTCTAACTGCTCATCATCAGAGTAATTTAAAAAACAGATTGAAAGGGAACTCTAAAACTGTGTTACTGTGACAGCCTGAAAGCTTCCGCTGGGCCTTTACGGCGTGAAAAATATTCACTGTTTGAGAACCAGAGCCCTTTTAATATTCCATGCTCCAGTCCTTAGCCTCCCATTCACCATTCTATTTCTACTGCTTAGCTTGGCACAGCCAGCCAGTCTACCACTGAGAGCCCTTATCTATATGATGTGTCTCATGAAAGTGTGTGCTAATAACCAATGCATTTGTTTAATTGTTTCGGGTGAATCGGGTTATTGTTGTTTTTGTTGCTGTGAATAATAAAACCTAATACAATACAAATAAGTAGCTGTATTATTCCTATTTAATGGTTGCTGTATATGTGCTATGGATGCATTAGGAGCTATTCTTGTCAACGGTTAGGGGTGTCATGGGAGTAACAAGAGGCTCTCCTATTAGGTTGCTAATTTTCAGACACAGGTGGCCCCTGATGTGCCTCTAATAGTCATATTACAAGATTGGGGAAAATCCACAGCTTTATGACTGGATTGAGCAAAGGAAATGATCCGAGGCACAGTCCCCCCCGACATTTTGACCAGACCCTCCCCCCATATTATAGTGACATTCAGTCATTCTATAAGCAGTTGTATCACATTCTTTTTAACAAGGTTTACGCTTGGTGTGTAATTTTTAATGCAAAAGCTACTATAGTCCATAGTTCTGGGAACAAATTAAAGATATGTGTTATATAACATTTGTTATAAGGGAGGAAGACTGTTCTTGTAGTTAAGGCACTGGCGTGGTATTTGGGTTTATTTCCTGGCTGTGCTAAACTTCCTGAGTAACTTTGGGCAAGTTACTCAATCATTCTGTGGCTCAGTTCCCCTTCTGTAAAATGGGGATAATGTAATTTTCTTTCTCCCATTCTTTGTCTGTTTTGTCTATTTTAATTGTAAGTTGTCCTGAACAGGGACTTACTCTGTGGTTGTACAGTACCTAGCATATTGTGGCCAGATCATGATGGGGTCTGCTAGGCTGTACTGCAATACAAATTAATAATAGTATGATTATAGGTTATAAACAATTTTTTAAAATTCTTTCAGAACACAGTTCACTGCAGTTATGTCCAATGCCATTGCTCTCCCCATGTAATTGGAGGAAAATTTATATATCTCATTTGATTGGAGTAAAGTTTATGTACCCATTTGACTGAGGAGGCCAGTCTGGATTTAGCAGCTGCTTTACCAATATTTAATGCCATAATCTCTGTTAAAGCTCCTCAGTAAAATATTTGTTATGGTTTTGAGAAAAACAAACTATTTTTGAACTATTGTAGCTTGGTGGGGTTTATTAAGATCACATATAATCTAAGAATGCCATAAAAACTGTCCATTGGTATGCACCTGATGCAACAGCCAGAGTCTTTGTTAAGGAGTGCTTACCCCTGGTCTATACTATGAGTTTGTCTGACTTAGCAGCATTAAATCCGAATTAACCCTGCACCCGTCAATACAACAAAGACATTTTTCCGACATAAAGGGCTCTTAAAACAGATTTCTGTACTCCTCCCCAACGAGGGGATTAGCGCTGAAATCGACATTGCTGTTTCAAATTAGGGTTAGTGTGGATGCAATTTGAAGGTGTTGGCCTCCGGGAGCTATCCCACAGTGAACCATTGTGACCACTCTGGACAGCACTCTGAACTTGGAAAAGCCCCGGGAACTTTTGAATCTCATTTCCTGTTTGGCCAGGCAAGCTCATCAGCACAGGTGAACATGCAGAGCTCATTAGCACAGGTGACCATGCAGTCCCAGAATTGAAAAAGAGCTCCAGCATGGACCGAACGGGAGGTACTGGATCTGATCGCTGTATGGGGAGAGGAATCCGTGCTATCAGAACTACGTTCCAAAAGATGAAATGCCAAAACATTTCAAAAAATCTCAGAGGACATGAAGGACAGAGGCTACATCAGGGACGCATCACAGTGCCGAGTGAAACTTAAGGAGCTCAGACAAGCGTACCAGAACACCAAAGAATCAAACAGATGCTCCGGGATAGAGCCCCAGACATGCCGCTTCTATGCTGAGCTTCATGCAATTCAAGGGGGGGCTCCCACCACTACCCCATCCCTGTCCGTGGACTCCGATGATGGGGTACTCTCCGCCATGCCTGAGGATTTTGCAGATGGGGAAGATGAGGAGGAGGAGGAGGAGGAGGACGAGCTTGGGGAGAGCACACAGCACACCGTTCTCCCCCCCAGGATCTTTTTATCACCCTGACTGAAATACCCTCCCAACCCATCGAAGCTGGAGAAGGGGCCTCTGGTGAGTGTACCTTTTTAAAATATAATACAGCAAAAGCAAGCATTATTTAATGATTAAGTAGCCCCCAGGACTTGGGATGCATTCGTGGCCAGTACTGCTACTGGAAAAGTCTGTTAACGTGTCTGGGGATGGAGCAAAAATCCTCCAGTGATATTTCCATGAAGCTCTCCTGGAGGTACTCTAAAAGCATTTTGCAGAAGGTTTCTGGGGAGAGCAGACTTATTCCGTCTTCCGTGGTAGGACACTTTACCACACAATGCTAGTAGCAAGTAATCTGGTATCATTGCATGATGAAGCCTGGTAGTGTGTGGTCCCAGTGTTTTCTGGCATTCAAGCAACATCCATTTTTTTATCTCTGTGTTATCCTCAGAAGAGTCATATTGTTCATGGTCACTTGATTGAAATAGGGGAATTTAATTAAGGGGACATTCAGAGGTGCCCGTTCCTACTGGGCTGTTTGCTTATGGCTGAAAATAAATCCTCCGCGCAGTTAGCCATGTGGGGGTGGGGGGAGGCATTGGTGCTGAGCTGTTCACGTTTGGCTAGCAGGGATCTTCCCTGATACCAGCCAGATGGTGGGGGGAGGGGTAAGCGATCATCCCAGAGAACTGGATGGGGGGAAGGGGTTGGTTTGGTTTCTGCTGCTGCACGTTAAGAGGAAAACTGCAGCACTAAATGGCCAACTCAACGGGCTTTGTTTGGTATGGGAGAGGAGGGCACTGCTGTTATGAAGGTTGCAGAAGCTGAAATACTATGGCTTACCATGGCTGCCTGCAAGCTGAATTCTGTTGCCCGGCCCTGCGTGTGTGATCTCTAACACCAAAGCTGCAGGCACTCAATATAAGATGCCAAATGCAACCTTGTACCAAAATCACATGTGCTCTATAATGTGAATAGTGTTCGCAAAAAGAAAAGGAGTACTTGTGGCACCTTAGAGACTAACAAATGTATTAGAGCATAAGCTTTCGTGAGCTACAGCTCACTTCATCGGATGCATTTGGTGGAAAAAACAGAGGAGAGATTTATATACACACACACAGAGAACATGAAACAATGGGTTTATCATACACACTGTAAGGAGAGTGATCACTTAAGATAAGCCATCACCAACAGCAGGGGGGGGGAAAGGAGGAAAACCTTTCATGGTGACAAGCAGGTAGGCTAATTCCAGCAGTTAACAAGAATATCAGAGGAACAGTGGGGGGTGGGGTGGGGGGGAGAAATACCATGGGGAAATAGTTTTACTTTGTGTAATGACTCATCCATTCCCAGTCTCTATTCAAGCCTAAGTTAATTGTATCCAGTTTGCAAATTAATTCCAATTCAGCAGTCTCTCGTTGGAGTCTGTTTTTGAAGCTTTTTTGTTGAAGTATAGCCACTCTTAGGTCTGTGATCGAGTGACCAGAGAGATTGAAGTGTTCTCCAACTGGTTTTTGAATGTTATAATTCTTGACGTCTGATTTGTGTCCATTCATTCTTTTACGTAGAGACTGTCCAGTTTGGCCAATGTACATGGCAGAGGGGCATTGCTGGCACATGATGGCATATATCACATTGGTAGATGCGCAGGTGAACGAGCCTCTGATAGTGTGGCTGATGTGATTAGGCCCTATGATGGTATCCCCTGAATAGATATGTGGACAGAGTTGGCAACGGGCTTTGTTGCAAGGATAGGTTCCTGGGTTAGTGGTTCTGTTGTGTGGTGTGTGGTTGCTGGTGAGTATTTGCTTCAGATTGGGGGGCTGTCTGTAAGCAAGGACTGGTCTGTCTCCCAAGATCTGAGAGAGCGATGGCTCGTCCTTCAGGATAGGTTGTAGATCCTTGATGATGCGTTGGAGGGGTTTTAGTTGGGGGCTGAAGGTGATGGCTAGTGGCGTTCTGTTGTTTTCTTTGTTGGGCCTGTCCTGTAGTAGGTGACTTCTGGGTACTCTTCTGGCTCTGTCAATCTGTTTCTTCACTTCAGCAGGTGGGTATTGTAGTTGTAGGAATGCATGATAGAGATCTTGTAGGTGTTTGTCTCTGTCTGAGGGGTTGGAGCAAATGCGGTTATATCGTAGCGCTTGGCTGTAGACAATGGATCGAGTGGTATGATCTGGATGAAAGCTAGAGGCATGTAGGTAGGAATAGCGGTCAGTAGGTTTCCGATATAGGGTGGTGTTTATGTGACCATCGCTTATTAGCACCGTAGTGTCCAGGAAGTCACCTACTACAGGACAGGCCCAACAAAGAAAACAACAGAACGCCACTAGCCATCACCTTCAGCCCCCAACTAAAACCCCTCCAACGCATCATCAAGGATCTACAACCTATCCTGAAGGACGAGCCATCGCTCTCTCAGATCTTGGGAGACAGACCAGTCCTTGCTTACAGACAGCCCCCCAATCTGAAGCAAATACTCACCAGCAACCACACACCACACAACAGAACCACTAACCCAGGAACCTATCCTTGCAACAAAGCCCGTTGCCAACTCTGTCCACATATCTATTCAGGGGATACCATCATAGGGCCTAATCACATCAGCCACACTATCAGAGGCTCCTTCACCTGCGCATCTACCAATGTGATATATGCCATCATGTGCCAGCAATGCCCCTCTGCCATGTACATTGGCCAAACTGGACAGTCTCTACGTAAAAGAATGAATGGACACAAATCAGACGTCAAGAATTATAACATTCAAAAACCAGTTGGAGAACACTTCAATCTCTCTGGTCACTCGATCACAGACCTAAGAGTGGCTATACTTCAACAAAAAAGCTTCAAAAACAGACTCCAACGAGAGACTGCTGAATTGGAATTAATTTGCAAACTGGATACAATTAACTTAGGCTTGAATAGAGACTGGGAATGGATGAGTCATTACACAAAGTAAAACTATTTCCCCATGGTATTTCTCCCTCCCACCCCACCCCCCACTGTTCCTCTGATATTCTTGTTAACTGCTGGAATTAGCCTACCTGCTTGTCACCATGAAAGGTTTTCCTCCTTTCCCCCCCCTGCTGTTGGTGATGGCTTACCTTAAGTGATCACTCTCCTTACAGTGTGTATGATAAACCCATTGTTTCATGTTCTCTGTGTGTGTGTATATAAATCTCTCCTCTGTTTTTTCCACCAAATGCATCCGATGAAGTGAGCTGTAGCTCACGAAAGCTTATGCTCTAATAAATTTGTTAGTCTCTAAGGTGCCACAAGTACTCCTTTTCTTTTTGCGAATACAGACTAACACGGCTGCTACTCTGAAACCTGTGAATAGTGTTGTTCACCATGAAAGAGTATAGTCATTGTTCTATAAAATGTATCTTTTTAAAACTTCACTCCCTTTTTTTCCTGAGGCAACGCTGGGGCTACTGCGGGATCAAACGGACATGCTCCAGCGTCTGGTGGAGGTTCATGAACGGCAGCAGGATCACAGACTACTGCAGCAGCCCCTGCTTAACTGCCCTCCCTCCTCCCCAAGTTCCATAGTCTCCTCACCCAGATGCCCAAGAACGCGGGCAGGGAGGCTCCGGGCACCCAACCACTCCACCCCAGTGGACAGCCCAAGCAACAGAAGGCTGTCATTCAACAAGTTTTAAAGTGGCCTTTTCCTTCCCTCCTACCCTCCTCCCACATCCCACCCGGGCTACCTTGTGAGTTATCTCCCTATTTTTATAATCAATTAATAAAGAATACATGTTTTTTAAACAATAGTGACTTTATTTCCTTTGCAAGCAAGCTGTGATAGAAGGGTGGAAGACGGGTGCCTTACAGGGAATTTAGAGGCAACCAAGAGGCAACCAACGGCCATGCGATTTGCCTCAACCTCCCACCCCGCCATAAACATCTTCCCCCTTACTCTCACAGAGATTGTGGAGCACACAGCAAGCAGCAATAACAATGAGAATATTGGTTTCGCGAGTCAGTAAACTGTGCCAGTGACCCTTTAAACATCCAAATGCACACTCTACCACCATTCTGCACTTCCTCAGCCTTTAGTTGAACAGCTCCTTACTACTGTCCAGGGTGCCTGTGTACGGCTTCATGAGCCAGGGCATTAAGGGTAGGCTGGGTCCCCAAGGATAACTATAGGCATTTCAACATCCCCAACAGTTATTTTCTGGTCTGGGAAGTAAATCCCTTCCTGCAGCCATTTAAACAGACCAGACCAGAGTTCCTGAAGACGCGAGCGTCGTGAACCTTTCCCGGCCATCCCATGTTGATGTTGGTGAAACATCCCTTGTGATCCACCAGTGCTTGCAGCACCATTGAAAAACCCTTGCGGTTTATCTACTGGCTGCCCTGGTGGTCCAGTCCCAAGATAGGGATATGCGTTCCGTCTATAGCCCCACCACACTTAGGGAATTCCATTGCAGCAAAGCCATCTAGTATGACCTGCACATTTCCTAAAGTCACTACCTTTGATAGCAGCAGCTCAATGATTGCGTTGGCTAGTTGCATCACAGCAATTCCTACAGTAGATTTGCCCACTCCAAATTGATTACTGACTGACCGGTAGCTGTCTGGCATTGCAAGCTTTCACAGGGCTATTGCCACTCACTTATGAACTGTGAGGGCTGCTCTCATCTTGGTATTCTTGCGCTTCAGGGCAGGGGAAAGCAAGTCACAAAGTTCCATGAAAGTGCCCTTACACATGCGAAAGTTTTGGAGCCACTGGGAATCATCCCAGACCTGCAACACTATGTGGTCCCACCACTATGTGCTTGTTTCCCGGGCCCAGAAACGGCTTTCCATGGCATGAGCCTGCCCCATTAACACCACGATCTCCAAATTGCGAGGGAATGCAGTTTTAGAGAAAAGTGTGCTCATGTCCTCATCACCGCACTTCCGTTGCCTTCTCACCTGGTTTTTCAGGTGTTGGTTCTGCATAAACTGCACGATAATGCACGAGGTGTTTACAATTGTCATAACTGCTGCGGTGAGCTGAGCGGGCTCCATGCTTGCTGTGGTATGGCGTCTGCACGGGTAACCCAGGAAAAAAGGCGCGAAACGATTGTCTGCCGTTGCTTTCACGGAGGGATGGAGGGAAGGGGGGCCTGACAATATGTACCCAGAACAATGTGACAATGTTTTAGCCCCATCAGGCATTGTGATTTCTACCCATAATTCAAATGGGCGGCGGAGACTGCGGGAACTGTGGAATAGCTACCCACAGTGCAATGCTCTGGAGGTTGACGGTTGCCTCGGTACTGTGGACACACTCCGCCGACTACATGCACTTAGAGCATTTGTGTGGGGACACACACACAATCGACTGTATAAAAATGCTTTCTACAAAACCGACTTCTATAAATTTGACCTAATTTCATAGTGTAGACAAGGCCTTAGTGTAGCACAAACTATTGGCATGATGGAGGGCAGCCTAGGGTTCAACTCAAGCTGCTAATTCAAGTTACAAGCCAAGTTATCATGTCGTCATTGCTATTTTGACTCGTTAGCTACCACAGGTTACCTAATCTGAATTAAGTCCACTACGGTTTTTTTTGCAGTGAAGATTTAGAGATTGGCAGCTACTCATGCTGATGGTTCAGATAACAGAAAGACAACTGTTGGAATATGGAAAATTGCTCCATTTAATGATAAACAAAATTTCTTCATCCTCCAAGGAACTTGGACGTTTGACTGTATAAAATACCAGGCATGTACAAATGTTGTAATTTATCCCCCATAACTAGTAATATTGCTATGCTTTATCATGCCTATATTAGCATTATTCTTCAAATTTCCAGCTATTGCATTACCACTGCTCTTAGCAATGGTGGGAATGTAGACACTCAGATACCACAGTGATGGGCAGCCATATAAAAACATAGAAAGGCAGACTGACAGGGAATAGACATTTTATCCACCGTGTTTTCTGACCCTGCAATGGCACTAGTATTAACAGACAATTTGAATAAAAATGCTGGGGTAAAGAAGGCCCATCTGAGCTATGTGCAGAGGCATGAGGAAGCAGAGGGGAGGAGGAGTCCATGTAGTCTAGTGGTTATGACTAGGAATCGATAGATATTCTTTTCCAAGCTCTATCGAAGACTCACTGTCTGATTTTGGGCCATTCCATTAAACATTTTGTGCCCCAGTTTCCACATGTGTAAAATAGGGATGACAATACTTTACTCTTTTTAAAATGCTCTCTTTTGTGTCGATGAAAAGTGCTAGTTATTTTATTTCTATTTTATTTCAGTACTCCACAACTAATAATTTCAAAGCATAATCTTAACTGTGTTTGTCATTTTACCACCTCATGTTCCAATAGCTACAGAGTCTAACTTTTCATTTGAAACTTCATACAGGAATATTATTTTACATAGCATCTTGAATACCAAAGGATCCATCAGTGATAAATAAATATAGACTATTTGATTTTCCCCTCCTTTGAGCAGTGGGGAAAGGGTGGGTCTGTCTGGGAGCTGCATACAACTCTCTGATTCCATTCCAGCCTGATCTCGGAGGCTGCTCTAACTTAACATTATTGGTATAAGGTCATTAAGAGAATTCCATGGTATAGTCAGAAAGCAACTCCTTTGTGCAGATATATACACACAGCACCACCCACTGTGGTAATTTCTGATGCATGGGTAGCGACCATCTGCATAGCATGCAAGATATATTTTGCCTGAGGATACCCATTATGAAAAGTTGCTATTGGGTCTTGAATGTCCACCCACACCAAACAGGATTGCTGCTTCTGAAGTCTCAGTGGGAAGGCATATTTGTACAGAACATATTTTGGAACCTTGAAAATTACGTAATTGGCACAGTATGCAGTGATCAGTACAGAACAGCTGGGGGCCCTTTTCTGAGTGACCCCCTCAAGGATCCAGGGGCCAGCCATAGTTGGGAGATAATCCCTAGTAGTGCATCCCTGTGAGCATCCTCCCTTGGGTTTTTCCAAGGAGGCACAATTTGTGCCTAAACTACTAAGGAAAATTATATAGTCATTGGTATGCTCCAGCTGCCTTGTTCCTGTCTGGCAATGCAAAGCATCCATAAACTCTTCTGAACAGTCTGGCTGAACTGTAAGAACAGCTCCTTTGCATTGCTGGCACTGCATAAGGTAGCTGGAGTGTACTGGTGAATCTGGCCCATTGTGCTTTGTAACATACTTGTATAGGGCACTTTGGGGTGCAAATGAACTTCCAAGTGCCTCCTTTGGGCCCTTTAAAACAGGGAACTATAGTTGCAGGGCATGTGACTAGGAGCAAGCATGTGACCCTCAGGAAACCAGAGATAAGGCTTCCTGCCTCTAAGGCTATGCCTGTACTGGGAACCAGCTTGCATAGACATACTCGCACTAGCTTAATGGTAAATACTATTTTTAACATGCAAGCTTGACGAGAGCGAGCACGAGTATGTCTGTGTGGACTGGGAATCACACCCCTGTCTTGAAGTGTAGATGTAGCCTTAGGATGGGGCAGTTAGAAGGTTGTGTTCAAGGTTGGGGATTTATTAATGTGGGGTCTCTCCACAGTAGCTAAAAGGAAGAGTGAGTCCTCTCCCCTCCAAACTGGTGGAAGCTGTGGAAACACTGGGAGGTTAGTATCAAGTAATTGTGAGTTTATTCTCTCTTGTTTGGGAATTCTTATTTGAAAATAAAGCCGGTCAAGAGGAGAAGGCTTGGATTGAATAGTTGGGAACTTTATTTCAACTTCCCTGGCCAGTGAATTCACCCATCAGCTTAAGTGCTATTTTCAATTGATTATAAGTTTAACTTATTCTTTTTTACTCAACCAGTCTTTATCCAAACTCGGCAAAGCAGTGAAGCCTCACTTACAACTGTACTGTACATTCCAGATTTGAAATTTTAAAAGGAAGCTATTCTTCATTTATCTGGGCTCAGAGAGAAAAAAATTTGGAAAGTGCAAACAAGCTCGAATAAATCAAATGGCAAAACCACATTTCATTAAGCATTCCAGAAAGATAATCCCCTTTGAGTTTCAAATAAGCATTCAAAAGCTTGGCTAAAAGCTTTTTTTTAATTTTATTTTTCTGTTTGCTTACAAGTGTGTGAGTAGATGCTTAAAATGCTGCTGTGGCTTTGTTATAATATGGAAGCTTAAATAAAATTGACAAAGCAGTGTGTTTCAAATTCTCATTTTATAAGTTCTAAGTCTTTACTGTTGTCTTCATCAATTATTATGTCTGTGTTACTACTGCAATAACACAGGTGTGCATGGCGTTTTACCAAACAAGTTAAAACACAAATCCAACTTAGAGGAGTTTACAATCCAGTTCAGATGTAATACAACAAGGGGAATGACAATAAATTCAGGAGGAAATTATGGGGAGAATTCACACTAGCTTATAGACATTGCAAGCATTTTGATCAGGCTAGTCATTTCTTGTAGACCCACCATAGTCCTCCTGCTCATTTTGGGTAACAAAACACTTCCAGTGTTTAGGTCAGGCATACATATAAGATAGCCAGACCATCTACAAACTTTAGGACAAACTGTTTAGGACAAACAAATAGAAAAGGAGCCAGGTGCAAGTTGGAACTATAAGTATTTGATAGCCAGGGTTGGATGGTGGCTTGAAGAACGAACTGGGGATGGGGGGGAAAGAAATAGAAATAGGAAAGAATAATAATGAAGAATTAGTCCCTCCAAATGCCCTGTGGTGTAAGAAAGAGTTCCTAGGTTTCAAGTGTGATTTTGGTCATATAATGGGGAGCACAGGGCCATTGAGGATAGATTTAGACCCCAAAGCTTAAGTTTCATGAGTAGGGTGACTAGAACTCCCTATGTTGGTTCCTAGGGTAGCCATAACAGTAGTCCTTGCCTGGGGCAAGGCATCCTGAGAAATAAGATTGTATAAAACCCTACCCTTTCCATGACTGGAGAGAGGTCTGGAAGGAAACCAGGTATGCTGATGGGCTCACCTGGACATTTTGGGCAAGTAAGCCCCTTCTATTTATTTTGTGTGTGTGTGTTTTTAACTTTGTGTATATATTAAGACAGACAAGGGCCTATGAAGCTGAGGAGACAATAATGCTGCTTTTGAACAAACAGAAATAAACCCTGCTGCTTGCAGAGAAACTTCTATTTTTATCTGTTCACAAATTCTGCAGAAATGTCTCTCTTTTGGTCTGGTCTGCCACAGATCAAAATTATGGTTATCTAAAAGTGGGACCTTACCCAGTAAGCAGGTGTGATGACTAAAGTAATTTCAACTACCTTTTGTTACTGTGCCTGCGAGGATAGTCTCATGAATAAGGCAGTGGACTGGAGAACAGTACTATTCCAACTCTGCCATAGATTTTCTGTGTGGTGCTGGCCCAGTCACTTATGCTGGGATTTCAGTGTTGCCAATTCTTGGCATTTTATCACAAGTTTTGTAGCATTTGGTGTTTTTCTTAAAGTCCCAGTTCCTGGAGCCAAGTGACAATCAGAGAATCCGAGTTTCATTTTAAAAAGTAATATGTTTTTAGCCCTTGTAGAGGAGAGAAAAGCTTGAAAATGTGACCTGAGTGTTAACCTTAAAGTTCAAAACTCTGAAGGCACAAAGAAAGAGAACTAACAAACAACAACAATAATAATAACTAATAAATTAATATTATTATTTATTATTTATTTTAGAATCTCATGGATTTTTTAGGCTTGACTCATGATTTTTGAACACTTAGCATTGGTAATAGTGAGATCTTCAGAGTGGCATATGACTGGAATATAAATACCTGTCTTACATTCATATTATAGTGAGTTACGTGGCTAAACTCCCATACGATGTCTTACACATTTAGGGATTTCACTGCACTGTATGGTACCTGTCTGTTTGTCTTCAGTATTTGCAGTCTCTTTGGTCAAAATCGTTCATTTTTTTTTAATGCATTTGCATAAATCATATTGAAGTCAATGGGTCTACTTGAATGAGCTAGGCAGGGAGAAATGGGCCCTTTTTCTACAAGGTGTCTCTTTTTAAAATGTCTTTTTTTGTTTTAATTCTTATTTTTTCCTGCTCTAGAAATCTTTATGGCCCTAGTAGAGTGCTTGTCTCTGCACTCCTGAACTCCTGCTCTAGGTGCCAGGAATACCTAATGATGATTCAGTGTTCTATGTCTCTCTTTGTTCTTAAATTCATAAAAGCTGAGTTGTTTTATATTGTTTAGTTCTTAAACCCAGTCTCCTTTGACATGCTGAAGCAAAATGTTTCCTGATATTCTCCCTGTGTCCTAAAAACAAGCTGTATGTTCATTTTTCTTTCACATATGGGACTGGGATAATACTATATCTCTTGAAATTATTTTTAAATTAATACACAGTAATTTTTGAAAGCCATTTAAATTCCTAATGAAAAGTCACCTGAGACCATAGTACAAAATAAATACATTGTTATTGATCATGCAATAAGGTATTAAGGTAACATAATAATCCTCTCCCTGAGATGTACTTAATTCGACAATATTGCAATTTCTCTACAGTGAGAGATGCTGCTGTTTTAATGAATGAGGTCCAGAAGTGCAGTGGAGTGATTTGCAGTATCAGTGTTGCCACTGGGACTCTCTAGTGTTCTTCCCTATTCCTGGCTATTTCCCCCCTCCCCTGTACACTATAGACCTGGAATCTAGCTTAACATTGATGAAATACAGATTCATTACTCCTGAAATGACCCCTGTCTGCAATATCCCCTTAATCAGCAAAGTAGTGCTTTAAGACTGGGCTCAGTGAGTCCAACTGTATTTATTACAAAGACACACACTGAATAATTGTATATTTACCATCCTTGTGATTGGACTGACCCTCTCTACAAAGTGAAAAATAATCACAAGACTTCACTCTCTCAGTATCTCATTAGTATCACTCTTCTCTCTCATTTTTCACCCAGATTTTATGTGTGAATGGACACCAATTAGGCAAGAAGTTCATTTTGGGGGATTTTGTTTCCAGTTTAGAAAGAGAGAGTCTCCTTATTTCACTCTTGCACTAAAGGTTTTACACTCAACAGAGAATATATATAGAATGGAAGTAAGTTTTCTTATGTGCCTCACAGGGGCACCATTTCATAGAGTATATTATTGGCTTGTACTGTAGGCTTCATAGAAAAGGGTCCTTTCAGAAAATATTTTTCTCAGTTATGGTTGATTAGCCCAGCTGACCGTTTTTTTATCATTATTCACAAATTGGGTGTGGATCTTAAATAAATAAATTGTTTTTCTAATGATGTAAGGAATTTAAAAAACAATTATGTTTTGTTCCAGGTAAGTGGGGGCTGTCAGACAGTGGTTTTTTTTTTTATTGTTCAGATACTCTGAGCTTTCTGATCCCGTTCAGCTAAAGCAAATCTCCAAACTTTTTTAGGTTCAAAAACTGAAGATGTCAGCCACAGAGTCCCCCCCCCCCGCGCTTCCCCCCTCCGCCGTGTAACCTGTCCTCCATGTTCCCCTCTTGCTCTAGCATGCCATGAAATCTGGGGGACACAAAATGCCAGATAATTTAGTGCGGAGCTGCCAGGAGCTAACCCAGATTCATCCAGGCCACTCAACTCTATTATACAGCAGGGAGGGGAGAATTGGAGGCCAGATAAGTTATAAGGGAGGCAGATGGGTCCCTGCAATGCACCAACAGGGGAAGAGGAAGCAACATAATTTTACTGATAAGCCCTTTCAAAAGGTATTGTGTGTGGTTCAGGAAATGCATGAAGTTTTGGACTGTTTCCTACTTTGCCCAGACTGTTTCCCCCCATCCTTGGGGTTCCATCCTACTCAGAAGGACCTTACATTCCTTCTGGATCTCTGAGGATCTCCCATTTCTCCCCCCCCCCACTCGATTTCACCATGTTTCTCCTCAGTTTAAGTCCTTTCTGAATGAATGTCCTTTCTGTGCCTAACAATGCTGCTTGTTAATCTATCAGATGTTACTGTTGAGCAGCAGCTACCATTATGCTTTGAGCTTTTTAATCCCACACTGTTTTTTGGTTAGTTTCTTAATATTGCTTAAGACCCTGTAAAATACATAAGAATAAACTATAGCGGTCCACTCGGCACTTAATAAAAACAGGCTTATCTTTTCCAGGCAAACAAGTTAATGGTTCTTTGGACAGCAAAACTTTAAGTGCATGCCTGGCATAGTTCAGCACAAATAGGAAGTTGGCATCTATGTGGTTGCAACTTTAGGACCTGCTTTTAAAAAAAAAATAATTTGTTGAAATGTCTACTAAAAATGAACAGAAAAATAAGTGTCCCTTGTTAAATTTTCCTATACAGAACAAGCAAACAGGTACTTTTAAACTGAATTCTCTTCCATTTTCGATTAAGGGAAGACAAAAAACACAAGAAGGAACAAAAGTAAAGTCTCCATGAGAGAGAGAGCACAGTGTATGCCTCTATTTTAACAGGCTGCATGTGAACTGAACACACAATGCCCACTTCTTTCAAAAGACAGCAGATTCCCCTACAATTTTAAAGTTACAGTAATCGGAAAAGTCAGTACAGTTCGAGATATACATGTATCACAAGTTTGCTCCTATTTAAAGCAATAGGAATAGGATCTGGCTCATTGTTTCTGTTCATCATTAACAAAAATAATTCTGTTGAAATCCCTTTAAACTTATTTTCTTCCTTCATATCAGCAGTGCCTACCAAGATATATGTGTAAATAAAAGCTTTCTCCTTCATATTCAGTCTGATCTCCCTGTTTGATTCATTCACTGAGGCCACAATTCAGCATTTCTGATGTCATAATAAAGTCCCATGGTAGCAATTGTGGCATCAGAAGCATTGAACTGTAGCTTCCCTGAATGAATCAGGCAGGAAAAATAGGGATAATCGTCAAGGCAGAAAGTGTATATTTATACACATGTACTATTGTAATCAACAGTGACTGGAAAGGAAATGCACAAAAAAAATCATGATGGTTTTAATGAGGTTTTTGAGTAGTAGTTCTTTAACTACATTACAAGACTCTTTAAAATTATAACAACTCAGGATGATCCTCACCCAATTTGGTAAAGTGAACAAGAAGAACTCTTTAAAGAGACTTTTAATCAATATTTCCCTTTGACAGCAGGAGCTTCAGCTCTGCCAAGACATTTTTACTATGAAGTCAGTTCAGCATCAAAGTCCTAAATGATGCATAGGATTTCATGGCTAGCTCCTTGGTTTAAATGTTATGACTGATCAGTGGCAGAAGAAATGCCTTTTCATTTCGCTGTGATAGCACAGGAAAGCCTCACATAGGGTGTCAAGAAACCGCCACTTTTTTCTTTCTTTCTTTCTTTCTTTCTTTTTTTAACACACATCCATCTAAGAAGTTTTTCCCCTACTGCGAATATAGTTCAGTCTGAGCAATAAAGCACCCAGTGCAAACTATACAATATCAGTTCAGTCTCCACACTTATTAGCCTGTGAGAGCAGCTAACTTAGAATTGTTTTTTAATAATCACCAAAAGACAGCCTACTGCTATAGGAATAGTAGGAAATCTAAATGAGTGTTGCCTTGGGTGGAAGAAACAGCCAATATGAGAGGCCCCTCACATTGTGCAAACTCCTTAATGTGGAATTTTCTATTAACAAATGCCCACCTGGTTATACCCAAATGTTTGGTTTTAAACTTGGTCCTTCCCTCTGTGTGTAACTAAAACAAATAAAAAAAAAAAAGAAAACACAAGTGCTTCTATCAATGTACTGTAAGTTGCAAACCAAGCTGAAGCAGATCACAGGCAAATGTGTCTTATGACTAATGAGAGGAGATGTGACAAATGTTTATAAGCCTGTGAAGAGTATATATGTGTAATGCAAGAAAGCATAGCAAAGAATAATGGGAATAAATGGGCAAAAGGGGAGTCTAGACCGAATTGCAGGAACAGAATTCCTGCTTGATTGTCTACGAAAAGATTGGATAGTGTAAATGAAGTTGGATTCCCTACCACATGGGGCATGCTTAAATTGGACAGCTTAATATAGTATATTCTCCACTGTGGAAACCAATCCTGCCCTTGCAGGGGGATGATCTAGATAGTTCTTTCCATCATTGATTTCTGTGGTTTTTCGGATTCTAATGAGATTGTGTGTGGCAGAGCTTTGTTTATGTGTGGGGCCTACAGTAAGAACAGTGTTTGAATTACTCAAAGCAGGAAAGATCGATGTTTAAAATCTAACATCTGGGTATGCCCAGGATGACATTTCCTAACAAAAGATTCAGTGTTAAAGGTATATATTTATAAATACTGGGGGAAATGGGACATGGTGTAGTTCTAATGTTATTTGATATTTATGAAGTGTCAAGGTTTTATTTGGACAGAAATTTGGTAATTATCAACACTAGGGCCATTTATTAAGTTTGAAAGTAAATCAATAGAAAATTGGAATTCCATTTATTTCGTGACCACTTTGCATCTGCCTGCTGTGCCAACTAAGTATAGCAAAATGCAACTTCAGAACTGTCAGGCGTACCAAATAGGTCGTGCACATTCCATTCCAGTTGCAGTGACTTTCATCACGACAAACAAACTATGCTGTGATGCAGAATTCTGCAGGAGAATGAGGAGAGGAGATGGTTGCAGTCGGGTTTATTCGAGAATTAATAGCCTTTAACTTTACCAGTGGGTTCAGTCCTGCCTGTCTTATTCAGCCAAAACTCCCAATGGATTTAATGGGAATCTTGGCTCAGTATGAGGTACAAGATAAGGCTCTTTGCCATTTAAAGCACTGATGAGATGATCTGCACTAAGGTGGGGCTAACAGATCAGCATTCAGTTTGTCTGGAGGGGTAGTAGGTGAATGATTCTGATCTTTGCCAAAGTCACCGCATGTCATGATCACACCTCAGAGCCAACAAAGCATTCAGTTAAAAAAAAAATGAAAAAATAAATATTTTCCTATTCTCCTTCAGGCAGGATATTTTCGGGACCGTCTTTTCAGTGACCTACAAAATTTTAAGAAAAGAGCTTCCAGAATTTTATTGGCATTGCCACTATTAGACAAACTTCCCTTTCTCTTCTCCTCAGCCTGGGGGTCAGCTTTAAAGAGAGCATTAAGTGAATGGCTAATGGAATTAAGGATATAATAATAGAAGGATATAGTGAGACAATTGTATTAACAAGAAATAAATCATGTTGAGTGTAAGGTAAGTGTTTTTTAATTGATTGATGGGAAGGATGCCCCATAGGTTTTTCGAGGACTAACAGCCATTTACCTCCTCATCTACAGTAAAAAGCCAAAAGAGAGAAAGAGATAAGAAAATTATGCAGTGGAGAGATAAATTATTCAGAGAAGATGGCCTTTTTGTGCTGACATCACTAATGTGAAAAAGCATTAAATCTTTGACACTAGCTGCATGCCTTAGAGGTTGCAATGGCTGGAACGAGGTATTAGAGATTAAAGCTGGAATGCTTCTTCAGCTTCCTTGTATGCCATAAGTGGCCTTCCAAGGTGATCTGGTAAACAGAGACTCAGCAAGTTTTATGGCTCCCAAGTGAAATGCTGATGCTGGATTTTTGAACCTGGAGACTCTATCTCTATTAAGAACAATTCTGATGTACTCTGTATTAGGGCATGGTGATATACATTACAATCATGAAGGCTATCTACATGCATACATGTGAAAAATGGCAATGCAACGTTAAGGTTCTAAAGTGAAGGCCACAAGGTCAGAGCCTCAGTTTTTGTAACTTGACCTGACTTCACTAGAGCTATGCCAATTTACACCAGCTGAGGACCACAGCCAGGAAATACAGAAACTCAGATTGCACCTGCAGTTATAACTCTGTCCCATTGCGTGTATATATTGCAGTTGAAATAAGCAAACATTTCATTAAAAGACAAGATTGGCTGCTGACTTCCCACCCACTCAAACCTTAAAAGCAAGGAAATGCGGTGTGAAGGGGTAGAATCTCACGCAATGAGATGCTATGGCCCCCCACAGAGAAGTGCCTTCCATTTGCAAGATACAGAGAGACACTACACTCCCTACATTCATTTCACTGATTAGGATGCAAAAACTTAACTTTAACTTCATACTTAGCCCCCAAATTTTCCATTAACCTGGACCCCATATGTCCTTTCTGCACCCATGCCTCTCTTCCTGAGCTAGCACTGGCAAGATGCACTAGTGAATCAGGTGAAAAATGCCAGCAGGAGATGGTACCGCTCATGTTTCTCTGGCTCCAGGGAATTTGGAAAGTCCACTTCTAGTGAATTTGTTAGCTCTGTTTTTGTGCTGACCTCTGCTACAACTCCATCATTCCCACCTGGCAAGTTCCATTTGCAGGATACCCCACTCCATGTTCCACAGTACCTTACATTGAGTCCAAGCCTAGAGCTTGGCAGTGTTCATCTCCTTGGTAAAGGAAAGTAAGCCAAACACACTTTGAAGGTAATGAGGCACTGACATGAGTTTGTGGGTACAGTTTAAAGGCACTGGGTCCACAATGTCTTCACAAAAGGTTTCAAAGAGGTGAGATAGCACACTGAACATTACAAAAACAGGTAGGTTTTAAGATGTTTTTGTTTAGCGAATGTTAACCCACTGTCTCTCACACCATTCAAACAGGCCACAAAGATCACATTCTATTGTTAAAAGAAAAGGAGTACTTGTGGCACCTTAGACTAACAAATTTATTTGAGCATAAGCTTTCGTGAGCTACAGCTCACTTCATCGGATGTTCAGTGGAAAATTATATAGATGTATTAGAGAAGTTAATGTGCCCCACTGAACTGAGAATCCTGACTCAGCTTTAACTGTGGTGTTGCTACTGCTCCTCTGTAAGACAGTCTTTTATTTTGCAATTACCTACTATTTCTCAATTGAAGGAATGGACTGATATTTTTTTCTATAACCTTTGATGCATATTTGTACCTTTACTACTGTGTGATATTGTGTGACTGTAGCAAAAAAAAAATCCCAACTCTTTCAACAATGAAATGTAACAGAAGCAAATATAGGAAGTGAAATATAATTAAGGAATTAAAAGGCAGTATGTCTGAGTGCATAGCTAAATCCACAATTAAAGAAGAAGGTAACAATGTTTCCGTAAACTAATTTAGGTCTGTTTTTGCTCTATATTGATATAGGTTGCTATAAATAAAATCTTACAGTAAAAGACAAATACCTTGGGCTTAAAAACTTGCAAATTTTTGTGAGCCTTTAAAATGTTTAGTTTCATTTATAAAGTTAGAAATATCTTTGGACCTTCCACAATAGTTACACAGGAGTATAAATTCCATCTATGACACATCCCCATGTGATTATAAAGAAACCATTTTACAATGTTTTAATGTTTTAAATGATTTAAACCAAAACTCTGGAAGTTTGCATAGGCTTTGGACAGAATAAAAACAGGTCTTGCAGAATATTAGTTCATTATCTACATAACATACTTCAAAACTATTGGAAAGCATACAGTGTACAATATGGAATACTGTTGATTGATGTACTTTTATCCAAAGAGCAAAATTCCACTTGGTATGTGTAATACATATCTAGCAGAAAAACCAGACACAAAATAATACTCAATACAGAAAATAATTTGGTGTATCAAATGCTTAACTTTGGAATGATAGACAGCCTGATTTTCAGAGATGTTAAGTGCCTGGACTTTGCATTTTCTAACGCCCTAATCTTGTAAAGACTTAATTATGTTCCTAACACCACTATGAGGAGTCATTTGAAAAGTTAAGCGGAAGTCTTTGCAGGACGGGTTTTAAACTGGAACTGATGATCCTCAACACCAATGAAAATCAGGCCCAGAACAACAAAATATATTCCAAGATAGTATATGTTCTGGACGAACTGGTTGTAATCAATCCCTATCTAACTTCTCCTGGGAAGGAGCTATTTTTAGGGACACTTTTGTGATTAAAAGAAAGGGTGATAGCTTTTTTAAATTTTTTTTTAAAGTTTAGGATAAATATTTTTCAAATAATATTGACTCACAGATGATCCCTTTGGAAAGCTCTTTAAAAGTGCTCTAGACTTTTTTGGTTACTAGTAAGAAAACAAAACAAAAGCCCACCTTCTCCTTCATTCTCATTACTAGCCCATGCCTCAGAATGAGTTAGACGAGCTGCTGGGCTGCTCCAAATGGCACCAGTGGTGGAGGGCACTTAATGGACCCTAAACCTATGGAATATTGACGTAGCAATGCTCCACTCTGACATATTCCAAATGTCTCCCAACTTCAATATGCCCCCTACACTGGGTGAGTGATGGTTTTAGGTGTAACAGCTTCCCAGAGCGGCACAGCCCCCTGCTTACTTGGAGCTGGTTTACTTGGTCACAGCCTTGGCGCCCTCAGACACGGCGTGTTTGACCAGCTCCCCGGGCAGCAGCAGGCGCACGGCGGTCTGGATCTCCCAGGAGGTGATGGTGGAGCGCTTGTTATAATGCGCCAGGTGGGACGCCTCCCCAGCAATGCGCTCGAAGATGTCATTGATGAAGAAATGCATGATGCCCATGGCCTTAGAGGAGATGCCGGTGTCGGGGTGAACCTGCTTCAGCACCTTGTAGATGTAGATGGAGTAACTCTCCTTCCTGGTCTTGCGGCACTTCTTGTCCCCTTTCTTCTGGGTCTTGGTCACCGCTTTCTTGGAGCCCTTTTTGGGTGCAGGAGCGGACTTTGCTGGTTCAGGCATCCTGAAGACTGCAAGCAACTCACAAAATGGTGAAAGGCAAAAGTTCAGCCACTCAGGGAGCTCCCCTCTGACAGGGGAAGTCTCTACTGGGCACTTAGGATACCTAGTCATGGAGCAGAACCCCATTGTGCTAAGCACCGTAAGAACACGGAACAAAGAGTGCAGCAGGCCCCTTTGTAGATTCATTGTACCAAGCAGCAGTCACATATTATAGAATCTAGCCCTTTGTATTCAAAGTGCTTTATAAACATTGTGCCAGATTCTCTGCTAGTTTAAATCAGCAAAACAACACTGATGTCAATTGTAGTAGCTGAGGATCTGGCCCATTATCTACTTCTTTGTATGTGTGTTCGCAGAGATAATCAACAAATAAAAGTAATTGCCCAAAGGCTGAAAAAGTGTTGTGGACAGAATAGAATGGGGCAGAATGTGCCATATTTCTATAGAGCTAGTCTATCCCATATCTTTTCCAGAGAAGGATTAGAGGCAGAGAACAGTCCTACCATGCTGCTGCTGAAATAGATGCCTTAATATATTCGTTCTAGAATAGTGCAATTCCTCCTTAAGGTTTTTCACATGTGCTGCCCCAGTTGTGCAACATCAGTAATAAAGATACTGCAGGGCAAATTGTGCCCTGTTACTGTTCTACAACTCCTCTACAGGCTAGTGGGGTAGCACAGAGGGAGTAATTTGGCCTGCAGAATCTTGGTAGTTGGTAGTGATAAATGAAAAGAAAGAGCCCAGTATATTGGTAATTGAGATCATAAGCTGTTTGCTGGGCTGGCAGTTGGAAACATCCTTTTTCCTTGTAAACTGAGCCAATCTAATGCTGGTCTGTCCCTCCAAGTACTTGTATTTCTTGTACTTCACCATGGTCCCTGAGCACAGAGGAACACATAAGATTCACCACAATGCAATTTTTTTTACAAGTCACTTTTCTATTGTGCTTTGTGCAGTCTCTCACTTATTCGCTGCTTTTTCTTTTAGCATTTAACACTCTCTGAACTTTATTTCCTAATCTTCTCAGACCTCTTAGCTATATAGCTCTTAAACATGTGTGTTGTCCTCCCCTCAACCCTCCCACTCCTAGTGTATTTATTGCTTGCTAACACCCCTCACTTTTAGGGCATGCATGAATATCTTTGAAAACTTTCCGCTTCCCCAATGTCTTTTCCCCTATGTTGTCTCACCATATTGATGTTCAGTCAGTGCTTACTCTATATCCCCATACTTAAAATGGATAAGATTTAGAGCATTGCTTTACATCCTGATCTTGTAATTAGTTGCTCCTACGTGGAGCCTGATTGACTTCTGGGTTTATAAACTAATTTTAGGCCCCAATCCTGCAAAGACTTATATATGTGCTTAATTTATACACTGTGAGTAGTTTCATGGATTTAAATAGGGCTACTTGCATTGTGTCAGGTTTCAGAGTAGCAGCGTGTTAGTCTGTATTCGCAAAAACAAAAGGAGTACTTGTGGCACCTTAGAGACTAACCAATTAATTTGAGCATAAGCTTTTGTGAGCTACAGCTCACTTCATCTTAAGTGATCACTCTCCCTCCTTACAGTGTGTATGATTAAACCCATTGTTTCATGTTCTCTGTGTGTGTGTATATAAATCTCCCCACTGTATTTTCCACCAAATGCATCCGATGAAGTGCGCTGTAGCTCACGAAAGCTTTCGCTCAAATAAATTTGTTAGTCTCTAAGGTGCCGCAAGTACTCCTTTTGTTTTTGCATTGTGTGTAAGCCTTTGCAGGACTTGGACCCTGGGACACTGTAAAGGGAAGCAATATAACAGTAGGTAGCATATAGTGAAGGAAGGCAAAGGTTCTAGCAGTAGGATCATATCACTACTCAGTTAAGATATGTGGACATACAATATCTGAAAATGCTAGTTATTCAAATCCAGAGTGTGTCCCCCAAGGAACCCTATGTTAATCACCTGCTAATAACTTCTCAGTTTGCTACTCAGCACCTGTTAGAGCTAATCATCGGCTTTGTATTTGTATAACAGATAAATAATTAAGAAATTATGTCCACAGTGGTTTTAATACAATGTTGGTGTTTTAATACACTCAAAGTTGTTGTTTTTCTCTTTAATGTACAAAGCATTAAGAAAACATAAGCATTCCTCCCCTTGTTCCCCATATCACTATATCAGGGAAACGGCAGCTCAAAATAGCACTTCTGTTTATCTGAATGCCTGGTTATCTAAAAGTTTCAGACATCTCTGGCCATTCAGATAAATGGGAGTGTGTGAGTGTGTGTACATGCACACAACTGATTGACTACTTATGAGTCAGTTATGCAATTCTCTGCATTAGACAGAAATCTTTGTGGCATCTGTATGTGATCATCATCTCCCATAATCTGCAGGTTTGTTTCTTCATCGCATCATCCCCCACTGAGACTGTTTTATAGGTCTTGGTGTTGCCCTCAATATACTGCACTCCTCAGAAGCTAAAACATTCTTTTATGTAGAATTGTTAAGTGGTTTTTTTTGGCTTTCACTAAAATGTGTAGAGACATTGGTGTGCTTGGACATTTTTCTATTCCATTCTCCCTGCAGAAAGACTTACTTGTTTCCATCCTGTGATCTGTTGCACAGATTTTCTGAGCCCCATCCAAATGCTGGTCATATGCTTGATTTCATGGAATTTTGTGGCCAGCCTCTCATTGAGTTGTCAGTAGCAGATCTTACCATTTCTGATCATATCATAATACCATTTGCTGTACATTAATTTACCTTTGCCATGAACTACAGGTCAATTTTGTCCATTAAAGACAATAATCCCAGTCAAGTGCCAGGATGCTATTTGTGGGGACTACTATCCTTGGATCTCTTGAGGAACTGGTAAATGCATATTATAATCTTGTCTAATATGCTTGATTTGTTGGCTCTTGTTAGTGCTCACACAGTTAATTCTAAATGCAGAGATCCTTGATTAGTGTGCTGGTCTCGGAAGGCTTTCAAGAAAACACCAGAACATACTGAAGATAGGGAGCTCCTAAATTACAGATATGTTTTCCAGCATGGAAGGAGAACACACAAGTTTATAAGGAAGTGTAGACAAGATAGTATGTCTATACTAAACGTGTACCTCAGATCGTGAAAGGTGGGCCCAAAGCAATTGTCTACCAACGTCCAATAGTGTAGAAGCTTGACATTTGCTTTGGAGTAGGTCTCCTAATCTAAACATTCTATCAAGAAATACAGTGAAACTAAGCGGCTGGTATTTCCAAACTAGACTGTACACAAATGGAGCTTGCTATATTTTTTTTTTTAAATTTCAAAGTGCAAATTCTTTGAAGGTTGCTGAATTAAATTAGAACCTACTGAAACCTAACAAATGGCAGCTGATTCACGTGCTCAGAAGCTGCTGAACTTTCTACAAGATCCTTTCTCCTTCCAACTCTAATCTGTTCTGAGTCTGCAACTGCATTAAATTCCACCAGATGGCGCTTTTCTGAATATATGATAGAACAAGTTTTTCTGTTCTTTTCCTTATTGCAAACCATTTCTGACACAGAACCTCGTGCTATTGCCAATGAATGCACCGTCCACTCTCCAGTTTCAGTTGGATTGTTTCCATAGAAGTAGTGAAAGATGGTTTCAACATCACTCTGAATTTTTTTAAGAAGGTAAGCCTTAACATCTGAGGATTGGTCCTTTCACTCTCCAGTTGGCTGAAGAACCTTTAATTTTCCCACAGGATTTAAACAAGACATGACAGGAGTGTACTGAATAAAATGCTAATTGTGTAGTTCACTGGACATGGACTGAGAGCTCAGTAAGTATCCCAAGCTCCTAACTCCCAGGCTGGCTAACACAGCCTGTGATACTTACTGTCATCACATGGGATTCCCAGATGTCCTCCCCTGGACTGCACAGTCTTGGCATGGACAGCAAACTATCCAGCATTTACATACTACAGCGATGAGGGGTACATAAGTACTGAAATAGATGTTGCATTCAGAAAGAGAGCATGGTTTTATGGTTAGGGCCCTGGACTGGAACTCAGAGTTGGATTCAGTTCCTGGTAGGATTGCCCGTTGTATTCTTAGAGATTTCATCATATGACATAATCTTTAATTAAAGATTAATCTTTCATTTTTGGAAACTCCAGGCCAATCCTGGAGGGTTGGCAACCTTAATTCCTGGCTCTGCCACAGACTTTCTATGTGACCTTGGTCAAATCATGAATCACTCTGTCTGTCTGTACTAGATGGGTTTCAGAGTAGCAGCCGTGTTAGTCTGTATTCGCAAAAAAAAAGGAGTACTTGTGGCACCTTAGAGACTAACAAATTTATTAGAGCATAAGCTTTTGTGAGCTACGCTGTAGCTCACGAAAGCTTATGCTCTAATAAATTTGTTAGTCTCTAAGGTGCCCCAAGTACTCCTTTTCTTTGTACTAGATGGGTGATACTACTTTCTTCCGCCCCCCTACACCCAACTTGTTTGTTTAAATTCTTGTGGGCAGAGATTGCTCCTTACTAAATTCAAAAACTGCCTGACTGTGACAGTGATTTACTCACCCCTGTATGGGGCATGTCGACTGCCTCAGTTTACCCTCTTACCAGCTGGTGGGTCAGTTCACAATCCTAATTTGACTGTGGTTCTTTGAGTGATTTATCCCTCTCAGTATTTAAAACAAAAGTCTGTATAAATAAAACAGTCTCTTACATGACCTCATGATCAATTTTTATTGGTGGGAGAACATGAGAAGGTCGAAGCACTGGGATAGTGATGGAAGCATGAGCTCAGTTAACAAAATAACTAGCTATTTATTACTGGGAGAGAGTACAGAGACATGAGCTCCCCTTCTGATGCTGGTGCAGCTGTACCAAAATATAGTTTGCCTCTCTGGATGTGCCAAGAATTACCCACTCACCCAGCCAGCACAGCTGCTCTGTTCCCAGTCTTCCAGCATCCTTCTGGGCTCAGTCCTTTGCCAGCCTTCCTTGGCTATCTGATTCAGTTCCTCAGACTTTCCTGGGGCCCAAGTGTCTTTCCAGCCTTCCTGGGTGCTAATTAGTTCCCCTTGCTGCTCCACCTTTCTACGTTGGCATAGTGTGGGGGTGAGGAGGGAGACCCGTGGCACCCCTCAGCTACAGGTACTTAGCTTTGGGTCCCTATACCATGTACTGTTCCAGTGTTTTCCAGGACCACTTCCTATGGTGCCACCTTCTCTAATTCTTTTCCTGGTTTCTTCCATATGTACAGACCTTCCCAGGCTCCTTCACCAGGATCTCTCAACCAGAAAGCTACTGCCAGTTCTTCCTCAGATCCTGGTTCCAGGAGAGTTTCCCAACATAGTATTGCTCCTGCCAGCTCTCTCCTACTAATCACAGGCTGCCCCTTAAAAGTCCCAGAAGGCATCTGGGAGATAACCGGCACAAGTGAGACTGAAACAAAACTCCCTTCAAGAACAAGCTCACTCCATGACATTAGCACACTGGGTCCTGATCTCTGTTTGGGCCTCTAGGCACTACGGCAATACATATAATGAACGGTGGCAACATTACTTTTACACTATCGTGAGAGAGTGCTACTCTGAATCAGATGGCCTGTGGTAATCACTGTAACCTGAATTTCTACCACTGGATGTGTGTATGTGTACACATGTGCGTGCATAGAGAGTGAGTCACACTGAGTTTAGTTGCTAACAGAATGCTGATGACACTTAACTATACAGCCCATTCTCAACTGATGAAACCATCACCATTTCTAACATGTCAGAATGCTGACAAGAAATGAGCGCTTGGATGAAGAGCAGCTGGCTCAAGCTAAACCCAGGCAAGACTGAAGTGATGTTAGGTGAAAAGGGAAACACTTCAAAGAATAGGCTAAGATGTTGTCTGTGGCCACTTTCCATTGGGGGGACAAGCCCCTCATTCATCAGACTGATGTAAAGCCTTGGGGTCCTGTTTGACTCTTAGCTAAGGCTGGATGACCAGGTAGCATCAGTTTCCAAAGATGCCACCTTGCACCTCCATCTTGCTAGGAAACTTCATCCAAGAACCTGGCCACAGGGATCCATGCATTTGTTACCTCCAGGCTGGATTACTGTAATTTGTATCCAAAGCTGAGTGCGAAGACCTGCACAGGCTCCAGCTGCTACAGAATGTGGCTCCCAACTTCTCCATGGCTTAAGCCTTCACGAGCACTTTAGGCCTGTGTTCAAGTCCCTCCACTGGCTCCCAGTCAGCTTTGGATGCCAGTTTAAGGCCTTGGTTCTAATTATCAGAGCAATTAATAGATCAAGCCCCAGCTACATCAAAGACCAAATTTTTATCACTGTCTGTGCTTCTCTGGGACAAGGCAGGTCACAAAGCCCAGGATGAAGGTAATGAGAACAGGGGACAAAGAATCTTTATTAAAGGGATCCAGCTGTGAAACAATCCTCCAGTGGAGATCAGGGAATTCCTGAGTCTGACCATCTTAAGAAACTCTGCAAACCCTATTCCTCTTTGAGAAAAGCTTTCCACTGTAAGTGATGGTCGCAATATGAACACCCCTTCTATTCCCAAACTCTATCACAACCCCCACAACAAATAAAACGCTACCCCCACCAGAGTTTTGACCCCAAAAATGGAGAAGTACAAGAAGCTCTATGAAGTCTGTTAGGGACTTCACTATTGCTATTCATTTTTAAGTGGCAGTTGCTCAGATACTATGGTGATAGAAACAGTGTAAAACCTGAGAACACACTCTCCCTCCCCCCCACATATTTAGTTTTTTGGCTCTGCAGCAAGTGGTGGTATCTCTGTTACATCCCATGTAACAAGAAATTTCAGTTTGATTTCCTGTTATTCAACGAAGCCTGTTTGTAGTCTGAGTTTTCACTGATTAGTGTCTAGTATATTCATTATATTACTGTATCATGGGATCTCACAAACTATGCAGGATAGCAGGCTTTCACTAGAAGACCTCAGAGGAACATGTACATGCCACTGAAAGTGGCAGTGCTAATTTAAGAGATGACGCTCTTCCCCATGCAATGTATATTGAACAATATAAAACAGCATAATATTGAAGGGATGAGTGGGATGGGAGTGGGGAGCATCAGTGCTGATAAAGGTACTTTCTTGAAAGTTAAATGTAAAGCTGAGATCCGGATGACTTTGGGTCTTTAATTCTCCCTGCAGTTTCTGTTATCTTTCACATCTATCCTAAACTGTTGTGTAGGAATATAGGTATTGCCACAGAGGATCAGACCAGCAGTCCATGTACTCCAGTATCCTGTCTCCAATACTGACTAATACCAGCTGTTTCAGAGGCAGGTAGGAGAGAGCCTGCAACAGGTACTTCTAGAATAACCAGTTCACAGGGAAAATTTCCTCTTTACTCCCAATAGTTTGAAGTTGGCATATGCCCTGACGCTGGGGGTGGATATCCCTTCCCAAACTTTTTGTTAATAGTTACTAATATAACACTGTATATCCTTATTCACCATAGTAATATCCACTCCTTTTATGAAGCCTTCTAAGCTCTTGGCCTCAATTCTGTCCTGTGGCTCTGAGTTCCATGGACTAATTATGCAGTGTATGAAGGAACTTTTCTTTTTATCAGTTTTGGAATTTGCCACTTTCCAATTTTTTTCATGTGTTATGAAAAGTGATGAATGGAATCTGTCACCTTCCTCTGTACTGTTCAATATTTTGTATACCTTTATCAGGTCTCCTCTTACTTGTCTCCTCTAAAGTAAACAGTCCAAGTCATTTCAATCTCTTCACGAGTTTTTCCATGACCCTAATCATTCTCATCATCCATGTCTGAACCCCCTCCTTCTGCTACTTCTGTTTTGTGCTATGAAACAATTGCCCTGTTTCACCTTAGAAGCAAGGTGAAGTTAATCCCTTTGCATAGTCTGTACCTCTATCATTATGTCTATAAAGTGGTTTGGGATTTTCTAGATTTTCTACATTGTCATTTAGTACAGAAGTTTCAGTCTGGCTATTTGAAAAGGGTGATACAAGTGACATTTTAACACTGTTGAATAGACCACTTTAGTTACTTTGGGGTCTTTGGGGTATATGTGAGACTGCTTGGATCTGGCTTCAGCTTTATAAAAAATGTGACTTTTGGCAATGAATATATTCCACACCAGGCATTATTTGTAAGGTGACTGAAATTATGAGTAAGGTGTGTGAACACTTTCTCTGACTAAATCTTTATAATGCTATTTTGCATTCACTCTGCTGAAATAGAAGAGACTAGTTTAACTTAGCTGAGTGGCTGCAGAAATATCAAGCAATAGGTTACATGGAAACAGAATTACCTGTCAATCTTGCAGAAGCAGTGGGATATAAGCCATATCTATGTATAGACTGAGCTTGATAAATTTTTACAAGGGGACAGGGGTGAAAGTAATATTAAATACTTACTGGTATGGGGGCCCTCAGAAAGAGTGGGGTCCTGGGCAGAAGGGGTGGGGCTGGGGGTCAGCCTTCCCCAGCCAGCCCATCCTTGCTACCTGGTCTGCACTGCCTTGGGCTCCTGCGGTGATTTAAAGGGGCCCGGGGCTGCAGCCGCTGCTGCGGTATCAGCGGTGGTGGCCGAGAACCCCAGGCCCTTTTAAATCGCTGACCCTGTGGCAGCTGCCCCTCCCCTCCCCCCTGCCATCTGTGGCCCGGGGGTGGGGGTGGGGGTGGGGGTGGGGGCAAAAGGGGTGATGACATTAAAGCGGTGCCGTGGCAGCGCTTTAAGGAGGGTCATTTCTGGCTGCATATGGGCCGATACCGGCTTCTTACCAGTATGCTGTGCCGGCCCATACCGGCCTACTTTCACCCCTGCAAGGGGATGGTGAGATGAGACTGCCTATCGTGGCATGTGGTCAATCCGCAACTGCTATAAGCAAATCTCCAGCAGCTGGAGATGAGACAATAGAGGGGAAGGGCTCTGAGTTACTACAGAGAACTCTTTCCCAGGTGTCTAGGTAGTGGGTCTCGTGCATATGCTCAGGGTCTAACTGATCACCATATTTGGGGTTGGGAAGGAACTTCCCCCAGGTCAGATTGGCAGAGACTCTGGGGTTGTTGTTTTTTTTTGCCTACCTCTGCAGCATGGGGCCTGGGTCACTTGCTGGTTTGAACTAGTGTAAATGTGGAATTTCTGTAACTTGAAGTCTTTAAATCAAGATTTGGGGACTTCATTAACTCCACCAGTAGTTATGGGACTAGTAAAGGAATGTATGTGAGGTTCTGTGGCCTGTGGTGTGCAAGTCAGACTCGATGATCATGACGGTCCCATCTGGCTGTAAAGTCTGAGTGTGTCTATACTTGCCTCATTTTCAAAAGTGCTCAATCTGATCAAAGGGAGCTAAATGCATTGAAGTCAATGGGAGCTTTTGGGCAGTTCTGAAAGTCTGCCACATGACTGAATCATGGTCTTGCAGTACTGATATAGTTAATGTTGGGTCAGACATTTGTTTCAGAGGGTTTTCCTTTCCTTCCTTCTTTTTTTGGAAACAGGCCATGATGAATTTGAACTAAATTTTAGCCACTAATTAATGCATGAGGAATGATCTCCAATGCCCATTTTGTGTTAGTTTTTAAGGAAATTTGAAAAAATAGGAACACTAGAACAGCTTCTGTTTACGTTTCCCCTCCGGACTCAGGAACCATTTGCTGCCCCCTGGAACTGCCTGAACAGTAACTTTGTGAAAGCAGTGATAACCAGCCACTCATCACTCCCTCTCTCCAGTCATTTGCATATTTGGGAAGAGTCACTATTGCCTTGGTTCTCCTGCCTTGGATTTCCCTCATGCTACTGTCACATTAGTACAGAGGAGGGTCACAGAACGAGCTGCAGTGAGAACAGACTAGGTTTGATAAACTCCAGATGTGTGCTCCTTTGGGTTTGTACTGTGGCTAGGTTACTCAGTCTTTTTTCAAAGGGTCATCGTTTGTTACTTTGCTTGAACAGTTACATGAAAATAAGGTACACAATTCCAACGCCCTTTCAGGGATATTTTAGGAAGCCAATAAATTGTGTCTTTCTGATTTTTTTTTAAGGAAGTAGGAAATTATAGCTATGAGTCCCTTCACAGTTAAATCTTTCAGAAGTTACAGTAAAACTGAAGCTGCATTAAAAACTAAACCCTGTTCAATGTATCGGTCAAGAAGGCACTAAGTGTTGAAATATGGAGGTTCACAAAGATAGCAATGGTCAGAAAATACACATGGAAGACAGCAAATGTGTAAGTGCTTTATTTAAATAGCACATAGAAAAAAAAGATTTTATTTGTAATTAAAAACAACAAAAACACTGTTTAACTTTAGTTAAGGTTGCTCTCATTGATAAACTAATGCATAAAATCTGAGGCAATCCAAAATTAAGGGTTAAAAAGTTGCCAAATTAAGCACTCTTAAATGAGAAAATGCTAGAATGAATGTTGCCCATGCATTATGATACTGTCTCTGATTACATGATCCCGTATTATTGTTTTCCACAAGACCCCTGCCTCGTTCAGTGCACAGGATGGATCTGTACTGAGGATGAATTGGGGTTGTGCAGAGAAGGCGGCTGTTATCTGTAGGACCTCATTTGTTTTCTCATTTGTTTTCTCATTTGTTACAGAAATAAGGCATCCGATGAAGTGAGCTGTAGCTCACGAAAGCTTATGCTCTAATAAATTTGTTAGTCTCTAAGGTGCCACAAGTACTCCTTTTCTTTTTGAGAAATTAGAAGGTGTGTCATGAATGAGGCCGGGGATTGCAGGAGAGAAGGGATGGACTCATAATTAAGGCAGTTGAGTGCCACCCTGGAGAACTGGATTCTATCTCTGCCTCTGCTACAGAGTTCCTATGTGATGCTTGGCAAGTCACATAAACTTTTCACAGGCAATCACTTCTGCATATCCTTAAAGTCTTTAACAAATGCATACACTCCAGGGGCCTGAATTAAGGTTGCATGGACATGGTCATTCTGGCACTTCCTAATATGAGAGTGCTTGACTTTGCAATCTTTTAATCCTTAATTTTGTATTGCATAATCCTTCATGGTTTAGTTTTATTGACAAGAGCTACCTTAACATTAAACAAGGGTTTGTGTTTGTGAATATAGATTTAGAAGTCTAACTTTGGACTCTTATTTTTGAAAATGTTGGCTTCTATTTAAAATATTAGTAAAAATTGGTCAAATTCTGCTTGCAATACACCATTGTATGTCTAACGTAATGCCAAATTGCATCATTGTAAATTAGTAGAATTTGGCTCTGTGAATCAAATGTATCTGTATATAAAAAAATAAGCACATCACACAGAAGATTTCTTTTGTATATTTGCCGGTTATCCAAATGATGGATTTACCCAAGACATTGACATGAGTTTGTATTTAGCTTTGCTTGATCACATTCCAAAATAATACAACCACTTCCCTTGTTCAAAGGACAAAAAATATATATATTCAGATCAAATTCTTCATATGCACTGTGGTGGAAGATATAAACTCCTACCCTAAACCTAGCAATTCTATTTTAGGACTGCAGAAAAAGAAGTGTTCTTCTGACACAGAAGAACTTCCCTTCTACCACTGGCCTCTAAATGGATGATGAATACAGCCATTAAAACACAATAATATAGCTATCACAGAAACCATTCAATTGATAGTTGGGTCCAGCTTTTCCGAGGACCATGGAGAACCAGTTTGGAGCTTGGAAGAATTAGCTTTTGGGGGATGCTAATGAGTCCCGAGACAAAGTATTTGATGAAGCCTAGAAGAATTGATGGGAGGAATTCAGTCACGTAGACCAGGACAGATTCATTTTTTGGAAGGTGGCATGCTGGGTGACTAACAAGAAGGTCAGACCTTAGAGCTTGCTCTTTCGAAAAGACGTAGAGAATGTTAGGGTATGTGTTGCATTAGATATGAGGGAGATAGTGGTTTGAAACCACTAAAGAACGCTGGTTTGCTAGGAGCCCCCCTGGAACATTCATCTGAAGGTCAGAAGCAGGAGGAGGAAGTGTGGAGACTTGCCCGCTGGAGGTGGTTTTGTCCAGGGTTGCTGAAGTTTTAAGAAAGGTCACTCCAGCGACTGGTCCATGATCGAGGTCCGGGTTGCTGAGGGTGGTGGTGAGACCAGATAGTGGGAATGTTAGACTCTTGGGTTGATGAAAAGGAAGCTCCAAGTGGTGGTGTGAAATAAGACTTTCTGGGACTTGAAAAGGACAATGGGCACTTTTAGGCGATCAGTGTCAGAGCTAATTCACAGGTTTTAATTGTCAAAAAATAAATTACAAGTTCATTACCACTGCCATTACCCCTGCTCGTGCTAGGATCTCCGCCTTCAGACGGGTATAGTCAGTGGCATCTGTGGCAGGCAAGTCAAAGTAGGCCTTCTGGGCCTCTCCACACTAAAAAGGGACGAGGATGCTGGCCCACTGCTCCTAGGGCCACGCCTCACGCTGAGCAGTCCTTTCGAATGAGAGGAGATATGCCTCTATGTCATCTCTTGACGTCATCTTTGGCAGACAACCAGTGGCCCTCAGGGTTTGCGTCCCGTCGGACCCCTGGGTCTGGGTGGTGAGGATCTTCTGCTGGTCCACCACCACCTTCAAGAGAGCACGATCTTGGGTTGCCTGGCTCATCAATAATTGATTGGTTTTCTGCTGTAGCCGCATAGACTCCTGTTGTGCCATTGCCTGAACCCGGGTGGCCTCCTGCTGGGCTGCTGTGGCTTGTACCAGAGCTCTTACCACCTCCTCCATTGTGGTACAAAGCAAACAAACAAACAAAAAAAATCCAACCCCCCCCATGCACTTTTTTTTTTTAAAAAAAACCTCTTTCTTCTGCCACGCTGTGAACGAAATCCCACTCCTGACACTAGTTGTGACAAAGCTCTGTCTTTGCCTCTGTAGGTCCCACGTTTCCTGGCGGATTTCGCTAGCCTCAGAGACTCACTGTGACCCTCCACGTAACCCTTCTTTCTCTAGAGACAAAGGTCACAGTCTACTGAGCCATTTTCATCATAAGCCAGTGAGGGAGGTGAGAAGAAGTTATCCTTCCTTGCAAAGTCTCTGTTGTCTCCCAGTCTCAGTGATTAATCAGGGGGCAAAGGTGGGGGGGAGCCCGGGCCCACCCTCTACTCTGGGCTCCAGCCCAGGGACTCTAATAGTATCAGCTAAGGTAGCTGACCTTTTAGAAACATGACATGTACAATTCCCTGGGCTACTTCCCCCACAGCAGCCCTCACTTCCTCAAGCTCCACTTCACCCTTACTTCAGGGCCTCCTTCCTTGTGCCCGTTATGGTGTGTACTACTCAGCCTCTCCAACCCCGCAACTTCTTCCCACAGCTCCTGACATGCACACCCACCTGATTAACTGGGAGGCTTTTAACTAGTTTCAGCCAGCCCCTGATTGGCTTCAGGTGTCCCAATCAACCTAGCCTTCTCCCTGCCTTCTGGAAAGTTCTTAATTGGCCCCAGGTATCTTAATTGACCTAGAGCAGCTGCCATTTCACTTATCCTGGTACTAGGGATTTGTTTAGCCTGGAGCTAATATATCTGTCTCCCACTACTCTTCCATAGCCATCTGGCCTTGCCCCGTCACACCTGTAATGAACATTTCTTCTTGCACAAATATCCTTGTTTGCACGTGAATTCAGACACTTATACAAAATGCCCCAAACATTTGTGTGACCACATCCCTGGTTGCGTTTCTTTGCAGGGATTGAGCCGAGGACTTTGGGATGTAAAAAGCATACATTTCTATTGTTTGAAGGTAGTAGCAGATTCATAAACTTCTTTATGTGTTCCAGCAACTAGAGGGGGAAAGACCCACACTGGGTTAATGTGAGTTACACTTGTGCAGACAAAAACTGGTTCCCAGAGAAGAGACACAAATACGATCAAAACTGAACAGCTATTTGGAATGCAAATGAACATTCACAAATATTATTTAACTGATATCCTTTGGGTACTGGGGTGGAACTGAAGTGGAAGGAGGTGGTGTTGTAGATGGGCTGTGTACTGTGTAACATACTGTGTATCACTAGAATGGTCTGGTACTCAACTTTCTATAAGAGAAAAAAAACTGTTCCCTGTCTTGGCACTGTGGCTTTTTGACAGATACAGAAGGCAAAAAGCTGACTCTACCAAGCTAAGCCTACAGGGAAGCTTTATTATACTATGGAACATGGGAAAAGGCTGAACTATCAATCTTGTTGGTTTAAAAAAAAAAGTTTATATGATGCCTAGTCAACATGCAGGACAAATGCTGAATGTTAAGCAGAAAGTCTCAAACAGACAAGAGACAATTGAAAAAATGTCTCAATTTCTTTGGGTTAATGCAGTACAATAGCCTTTCACCCCTGGAGACAGTAGGATCAATTCAGGCTTGGGTCACAAGTGAAAATGAGGTTAGTGATCTCAGTCTAATCTCTAGCGGACATTTGTTCACATTACAAAGTCACAACATAATTTGGCAGGAATGGCAGCCCTCCTTACTGAGGGAGGCTCGGATAGCCAGCTTTTGAGTAAACCTTGCTCTTTGCCTGCTTGTGTTACGAATGGCTTCTGCCATGGGTATATCATCCTTCATTGAATGCTTCCAATAACTAACAGTACTTGTTCTCTCTGATCCAAAGCATACCTTATATTGAAGCATTAAAACTAAATGTTGCCTTCATATGTATGCACACTGGTAACTCTTAATTGAAGCCACTGCTAGCCACCAAGGCAGAATTTGGCCCTAAGACACTGTTACTTTTGTTACTGGTAGCACATGCAAAATAAAAGGTGTTTTCTGAACAGAAAAGGAGGCATAGTTCCTGCCCCATTGAGCGCACAGTCTGAAGACAGATAGGGATGGTGTAAAAGTAGAGTGGCCAAGGTAGTGATTGGTCATGTCATGGTAACATAAGGTACATAATATAAATGTTACTAATTTTTTAAATTAGGATGTGTTTGAACTCTTACCGAATTACTCCTCAGAATTTGTTACCATGCAGCAAGGTTCCTGACAGGCCTCATAGCAGAAAAGGGTTGTTAGGGGAAACCTGAATGCAGACAGGGAACGAGTGACTTGTGAATAAGCTCTGGAAGGATGTTCCAGACATAAGAGGCAGCACTGAAGAAGGCTTTGAAATATGTGAGTAGAACAGGTAGGTGGTGGTGTTGAAGCAGGGGGAACAGCACAATGAGGCAAATAGATAACTAGGGAGGAATAGAGTTATGTAAAAGAGAACTAGATAAATTCCTGGAGGTTAAGTCCATTAATGGTTATTAGCCAGGATGGGTAAGGAATGGTGTCCCTAGCCTCTGTTTGTTAGAGGGTGGAGATGGATGGCAGAAGAGAGATTCCTTGATCATTATCTGTTAGGTTCACTCCCTCTGGGGCACCAGGCATTGGCCACTGCCAGCAGACAGGATACTGGGCTGGATGGACTTTTGATTTGACCCAGTATGGCCATTCTAATGTTCTTACATAAAGTTTTGAAGGTGGGGACAATGCACTGCAGTGTCAGAAGGAGAGCAAGTGAAGGGATTCAGTGGGGGTATGACGAGGGAGATAATCTTAATGGCAGTATTTTGCATGCAATGAAGAGAGGTTTAAGGGAGTGGTGAGGCCAGCAAGGAGGAGATAAGGATCTTTATGATCGTCTTAGCTGTAAGGATAGAAAGAAAATCTTTGTCAAGGAAGAAGTAATGAGATAAGGGAGAAGGATGAGACAAAGGTGATTCACAGGCTTTAATGATGAAGGCCAGTAGGGTTTTTTGCTGGTGACAGAGAATGCCGCTTGTGAAGAGGATTTGGGAGAGAAAATAAGTATCAGTTTTGGCTTTGTATTCTGGTGATTACGAACGGGTAAAACAGTTGCAGGCAGCTGTACTTGAGACTGGCTAAGAAAATGGAATGTGCAATACAATCTTTCTGTTAGGGCATTATTCTTCCTTTTTTTTGCCCCTATGTGACATTTCTCTAAGATGGGCTAGTGTTGGTAATTCTTGCAGAAGATGGCTAGAAATTTAATTCTTAAAAAAATAAAAGGAAGCGGGGAGAATAACAATTTAAACATAACTCAGACCTGAAGCTCTGTAATGTTCCTAGCTGTAATCTGCTCCATTACTAAGCCTCTAAATTTACCCCTTCTTCAAGCTATGCAGAATTGCCTCGTCTTGCCTCAAAAAAACCCAACCATTCCTTCCTCAAAACCCACCTGCTGCTGTTATATCCTTCCTGGGGCTTTTCTTTTGATTAGCTACTTTACAAAGATGTAGGAGCAGGTTGTCTTCACAGATGTAAAGAGCTGTGCTGCCTTGAAAAGGTGTTTGCTGCTGTGTTAAATTGTTCATTCCATGCCTTCTTTAATTTTTTTCAAACGAGAGCTGAAGTGGAAGTGCAGCAGGCTGCCCTGCACCAGAAGAGGGTACGATGGTGTATGAAGACTGTACATGTTTCCTCACTAATGGACTAAGTATTTTAGCTAAGCCATCCATTCCACAGTTGCTCTCATAGTCAAGAAGTCGACCCTCTGTGGTCCAGCACCACGGGTGCAATTGCAGTGTGCCACCGGGAACAGTAATGTAGCCCGTAGGTGGGAAGTAAAGATTAGGCTCAGAGTGGTGGCCCTGCAGTGTTTTGCACAGCATTAACTTGTGGTAGGTTTGTCCCAGCAATCTGTTGAGTTTCTCTTTCTTTTAAAGTGACAACTGTGATTGTTTCTGAGTGCAGAGCAATGACTGGCTCCCCTGTGCCAAGCATAAGTGCAAGGAGTTTATCCAGCACTTATTGCTGCCAGTTCATTCACAATGAATTGCTCAGGGTGTACTTAAGAACTCCATCTTCCTGTAGCAGAAACATTTAAAGTCACAATTCCATGCTAAATGTTTCCAAAATATAAGTGAAGAAACGAAACAATAATGCTGTAGAGAGGCTGTATGTCTCTTTCAAATCAATTGGGGTGAAAGATGCAGTAAAGGTGCGAAGTATTATCCCCCAAGAACAACCGCGTGTATGTTACATAGAATGTGCTAAAGTGCACATTTACTCTTGACCGTCACCAACACAACACACCTGCAAATATACAGAAAGACATTTTGGGGGGTGGCTTTGGTGTACTAGGCAACCAACAAGTGGAGTGCCTCACCAGAACAGTGAATGCCCTTTCTGTGCCCTTCCTGAAAGGGCCACCTCTAGAAGACAGGAAATCAAGGATCTAGTTGTGGGGAACATGCAGTTGCTACTTCTGGGATGTCTTTAGAGGCACTGCTACAGAAGTAGTCAATTTAGACAGCTCATCAGTTATTTTGACATTACTAGATATGAGCAGACAGTGAATATTTTCATATCCGCAGTTGCCATGTACCTCTAGATAGATGGAGAAATATTCCCAATATCCGGCTTTGCTGCTTGCTTGCTCATCTCATAAATGTTGCTCGTTAGTTCCATTAGCCCAATGTTTGTCACTGTGCTTTCTTCCACGCTGCCTCCTGTGCCTGGAATGCCTTTTTGTGGCATGTGTGGTAAGCACCCAACATGCTTCAAATCCCTCTGCAAAACTCATATCTTCTATGGGGTCTCATCCACCTTCTGCAGAACTTCTATTATTTCCTTACTAACAGATAGCAATCCACCTTCTTGGAGGAACTGGCTATCAGTGCTAGCACCAACAACATATTTGATCATCTTCAGCGAGCTCTGACTTTTGAATGTTGCAATATTATTTAGTTTTATTACTTTGATTGCAGGGAGTGGCCTGTGATCAATATGGGGAGGCTTTTGTCTTCATCACTGATCCTCTATTCATAAATATGAAGATCTCCAGCCTTTGTGGAATACTGCTTGCGCATTCTGGTCCCTCAATGTATGGCAAAAAAGACAGAAGTAACTTCACCAGGCCTCGAAACTGGTGGACACAGTTTATATAGTCATTAATATTTATAAGGGGATCTGATAAGGGCTGACTAAGATGAAAAGGAGATCTACTGAACTGTTTAAACCATGAAATCATCTAAGAACAACTCCTTAACAATTGGAATTTCCTAGGCCAACATTTGGATGCTGAACCAAGCCAAACCTTTAAAAGTTTACCCATAACCAGTTGAAATCCATTTAGATTTAGTTCTGTCAGTGTTTATTTGGTGACCAAACTGCAAAGAAGAAAGCCTTTTGCCCAGTTGTCTAAATATTGTGGGCCAGTTTCTGATATCCTTATTCTTGGAGATTGATGCCTTATCGCCTAGTACATTGGGATCCCTGGTACTATGATAACACAAATAATTAATAATATTCCACAAGCTGTTCCACTGAAGCCAATGGAACCGCTCTAGAGTAAGATGCTTTTCAGAGTAAATGTACTACAATCTTGCCCTGTTGGCTAAATGTCTATGTGTGTGTATTTGCTCACACAGAGGGCATTTGCACACACATTTTAAATTGCATTAATATAATTCTATATTTTTATTGCAGCAGTGCCAGATGCTCCGTCTACACTATGAGCTAGGAGTGTGATTCTCAGCTCATATACACATACTCAATGACAGCTAGTGTGAGTATAAATAGTAGTATAGTTGCGGTAGCATGGATAGCAGCCATGAACCCCTGGGGTTCTGGTGGGTTTGTCCTTAGAACAGCTAAGATGTGCTGCTACTGCCCATACTACCATGGATACACTACTATTTATACGTGTGCTAACTCTCATCAAGCTAGTGCGAGTATGTGGACAGGAGCTGGGAATTACACCCCTAGTTCATAGTGTAGCTGTAGCCTTAGACTGTGAGTTCTCTATGGCTGAAACTATCTATTTGTTATATGTGTGTATATTGCCTAGCGCAATAGAGCCCTGATTCTGACCGAGTCTTCCAGGTTAGGGACCGTTTTGTGCTGGGTGCTGTACATGCGCAGAGAAAAGAGCTGGCAACTGTATGTATGAAACTAAATTTGAAACCTCTGATTCCAGTCTGAAATAAGTGAAAACTTTCTAAAAATGTTCACGTACACAAGGCTGCATTTAAAAAAATAAAATAAAATATCTCTTTATAATATGCTCCACAAGTAGTGTGCACCAAGGTAGAAAAACACTGTGATGATGTGCTACTGTAATATAAAAAATGAGATAAAATGAGACTCATAATTTATCATCTGGTAGACAAGACAGCCATAGAGAATAGTAGTTTTTGTCAGAGAGAATCAGTACATGTCTCACAAATATGTCTGCCAAATCCATGATCAAACAGACTATTTTTTAAAGCATGCAGTGCTAATATTTTTTTTGGGGGGGGAGGGTGTATATGTGGGAAATGTTCAGATTTTGCTAGAATTTCCTACAGATTTCTAGAGACCCCAACTGTAACTATATTCAACAATTAGTTCAAATATTAATTAGCTGACAGAAATGCAAACACTAAATTGAGCTAAAGCTTTGCTACAGCAAACACTCAGTGCAAAGTTTCCAGATACTGCATAGCAAACTAGATAACCAAAGCTCATATTAAAGATTCATTCAAACCTATTGGAAGTGAGTTGATCAGGTCATCTCTAAATCAGTAATTCTCTTCTTCATTGTGCTTCAAAACTACTGTCTCTCTGCAGTCCATTTCCCCTGATTTTCTGCTCCTAAATACTGCTTGGAACTGGCTTATACTGAATATTATCGAAAGTGCTCACCTACCTTGCATATGCCCTATACTGTTAATAGCTATTGGAGATTCCCCTTTCACTTAAATGGTTGGGCTTGTGCTTTTGGACTGATAACATCTGACTCATCTCCCTTTGGTGGCCATGAAAATCTGAATTCCCATGGTGGGCAGCATAGAGACAATCATGAAACTTTAGGCTACATCAGGACTTCTACAATGCTAAACCGCTACATCCCAAAGAAAATATGATCTTGTTCAGGATAGTATGACATGCTTCACTAACGTGAATTTCTTTTCAATGATGATTAAATTCTGTCTCAGGTTTCTCTCTGCCACTGACTGATAGATGCTGGGTTGGACTAATTTAACAATAAGTCACACAAAGCCACTCCTTGATCTTGCTGTGTTTAGCACCTGCAACCTTGCCATAATACTATCAATGTCTCTGCAACTATACATGGGTCTCCGTTAATATTGCTCAGGGTTCTCTTAGTAAAAGATCAGTGTTGGCACTCAGCACAGGTTAGCAGTGGATGGTACAGCAGCTGGTTATCTTGTATGCTTTCTTTCTTTAATTCCTCCCAGTGAAGGCCACCGAACTGTGAGCAAGGAAAGTGAGATAAATGTTAGCAGTCCACCAAGTGAGCCAGCAAGAGAACAAATCTATGTTTTATAGAGATTCAGCCTCTGAATTCCTGGTATGAACTTTCTGCAATTTGTTCCTCTCCTTCTGTACTACTTCCTTCATTCCTCCCTCCCACCACGCAGAACTCCACACTCGCATGATAATCAACCCCAGCTATTATAAGCAGTACAAACAAATGACAAATCTCCGGGTGCAGGAAGGTAACAAGAGGCTGATCAGTAGCTTTAGTTATCTTTCCTTCATGTTTATTGCAGTCTGCTGCAGTTATTTCAAAGGCTCTGACATTGATCGACATCTTCTATTAAGGCCCATCCAAGGCAGCTGGATTGAACAGATACATTAAATAAAGCAGTTATTGCTTTTCATTGCCTTTCCGTAAAATATCACTGCTAAATATCTTCTGCCATCAGATGCAGTTAGGTACATGGTTTTAATTTGAGGGACTGCTTTATAACACTGCACAATTGACACTGGCCTTTATTTTCCCTACAATAATGATTGTGTACATCCTGGAGAATTGATGGGCTGTCTTTTGAGGTTGGAGGGGGGTAAGGGGGGAGCAGTCTTTGTTGTTTTTTTTGTTTTTTGTTTTTTTGTTTTTTTTTTTTTTTAATACTTGCCATGCTTGTCAGTTGTTTGCAGCACAGACAGGAATAATGTCAAGCAGGGCCCCTTATCTTAGGATGTTGTAATGTAGCTGCTGTAAGCCCTCGCCTGGAGACGAGATAAGAGCAACCTTACAAGCATGGAGGGGACTAATGAGGGGGGATAAGGAGGAGGGGGTGGCCGTGTTATTATTGAGACAACAATGGCAGAGCTGTCAGTTGCACATTACGGCTCTTTCTGGTGCCAAGGAAATATATGCACACTGAGTGGTGAATAACAAGCATGAAAATAAAAGTCCCGAATGTTCATCTAATAATGATGTATTTCTAACAGGATTATGCTGCCCAATGATATTCTTTCTTTATCTCTCCACTAAATGGTAGGGCAGCTGTGTGCTTTGGCACAGTGCAATGTCCTTTCTTTTGTGTGCTGCATATTAATCCTTTATTGAAGTAATTAAATGTGTGCTTAATGGCAATGAGCTGGCAGAATGAACGTACAATTGAATTAGCGGTTATGATTGGGAGCATGCTACAAGATGAACTAAATGCAATTACTGTAGGCATTTTTCTCCAAGTCAAATCTGGCTACATGACATGACTTAATTACAGATTGTTAGATACACTTGCTCTCTGATCTCATAGTGTGGTATCATTGTTTTGGCTACAGCTCTGGAATATACATATAACACGCGTGCACACACACATACTGATCTGTTAAAAGACATTTAACCTGGCAGGCAGGGCAATGTGGATGCCTGACAAAGAAGTTGAATGCAAAAGGGAACCATTCTGTATCAGGTTTCTGTTGTGGTGAGACTCACTGATGAGCCACTCCAGCAATGTGCCAAAGATGTAAGGCCGATGCTTTATTCCTGAGAGCATGGTGTATTGTTTGACTCATGACTCAGTGCCTGAATGGCAATAATCTCTCACTCTGATCTTCCCTTTAGGGATGGGCACTAGGCTGTTGGCAGTGCTGTTCTGCACCCTAGATTTTTAGAATTTGAATACTTTGAGCCAAATTCTACTCTCCGCCATACTGTGGATTAACTCATCTGAAGTCAGTGCAGTATCATTGGGGTTATGCTGTAACAGAGAGCAAATCTGGCCCTTTGTTTTGAAAGCACCATTTTATAAAAACTTAAATGTTAAGCATGTTCCATAATAAAACGTGTCTTACAAATACATCAACACAAGGTAATACTTTGCCTACCTTACCATATGTGAAATCTTTAGAATTCCTGATCCCCCCCAAGGGCCTAATTATCTGAACTCCTTATGTGAAGCCTGCTTCTAATAAACTAAAATGCGAAATTCCCATAGACTTCAATGAGAATGTGGTTAGGACTATAGGAGAAAGCTCCTATAATCTTTAGTGAAAATGTCAGCCCAATATGGACTTCAGGATTTAGCCCAATAGAAATAATCATGAAGAGGGATAAAGATTAGCTGATTAGCTTCTTTAACACAGCACTATTATTATTAATGTAGCACCTAGTGGTCCTACTCAAGGGATAGGGGCCCCAGTGTACTAGAGACTGCGCACATATATAATAAAAAGATGGCCCTACCCCCAACAAGCTTAATTTGAGAATGTTTAAGCGTCTTTTTTTAATCACAGCAGTTCAGATTCAATATCCATATTATCACACACATAGCTATGTGCATTCGATTCCAAAAAGTCAGGCTACGAGATGTCAAGATGCATGACAGGAACATAATGTAGTGGTTAGTTGCAGGTCAGTCTGGACAATGATAGGTTGACCTATCTCAATTTATTCAGAGCTGCAGACAATGGAAAATCTTCACTGCTTAGTTCTACAGTCCCAACATCATATGTGCCAATGTTTACAATCTCCCAAATTGTTACTCTTGCATGTTTCCTCTTGGTAAAGATAACTTCACTACAGCATGACTGTCCAAGGGGTGTCAATGAGAGGTTCATGCAATCAGTGGTGAACTTAGAGACACCAGTATCTTTGGTCCATGTCCTGGCTTCCCTTCTAAATTCAACATGCCGGCCACAAATGGGAGTGTAGGAACAACTAGGATAATAAAATGGATGGTACTATGCATAGCCATTTATAAAACTGAAAATGTGTTTTTATTTTAATATAATGTAGCAATTCTTCTGGTCACCAGAGCTCCCGAGGTTTACTTTATAGCCTTCATTCTCTTCGCTAGGACCATAAATGAAACCTTTTCAGCCCTAATGACCACAATGACTTTCCTCGCTCATGTTATTGCTACTTTGGCACATTTATTGCTTTCACATGCACTAATGGATGAATTTGGATATGTTAACAATTTATATATCATTTGATCCTAAAAAAGAACCTCCTCCCACCAACTGAACTAACTTAGCCCTCAGGATTGAGTAGCTTTTAAGGAGTATAAATGAATTTAATGTTTTAGAAAGAGCTTCTGTAAATTATGAACATGACACCTATTACATTAAGCTGCATTAAGCATTAATACATCTTCATTACTGGCAGGTTGCCCAAACCTCCAAGGTTGAAAAAGCTGCCTGAAATATCCAATGTGGCAGTCACCTAGGTTAAGATTTATGATTCCTTTTTGGGGGGAGGGGAGCGGGGAAGACACAGATTCTCTGCCTTCTGTGTTCTTCCATGAAGATATGTCCTGTTAGTGTGCTTATGCAACAGGTGCTTTCCTGGAGTTTTTCTGGCCTATGTGCACATAAGTATCTGACTCCTGGGTAAAGAGGCACAATAAATCTCACAGCAGCCATTGCAAAGATAGAAACTAGTCATGTTCACCTTTTTTTTTTTATGCCACTGGTATAGGATCACTTGACAAATTTTGTAATCATTGGCCAAAAATTGTCTCACTGTGCATGTAATGGTAATTTCTTATTGTAAATCCTCTGAGATGTAGGCATCAAGGGCTGGAATTGCTGATTTGGTATTTGCAATGGTATAGAAGAGAGTATGAAAAATAATCAAATAATCATTAATGATGGCCAGCCCTGCACCATCAAAAAAAAAAGATTAAAAACTGATTTAAGTGTCTTAAAAGGCAAAATCCATTATTCTTAAGTTTGGCTAAAATGGACCGAAAAGGCTCTTATTTCAAAAGATGTACAGGTTGGGGGGGGGGGTGTCAGGAGAAAAACTAAATACTTGTGACATGCTGTAATTGATTTTATGGGGTACATTTATGAGACTGACAATGCATGTTCAATATGGGATTTAGCACTGAGGTGATGTTGCAATTTCTGCAGCCTTTATCTTGTGGTTCCTCAATGAGTAAGGGAGCTATTCTACAGCCCCTCATTTCCTGGGACTGAAGCAGAGTTTAGATCTTGATGTATATACAGTGGCATGGAGCAACATTTTCAAAATGGGGGTGGAGGAGGAAATAATTTTGGGTGCTGGGTTTTTTCATAGATGGAAATTTGGCAGAGTCTTTAGATTCTGCAGTTAACAAGATGTTTAGTATGATTCCAAAGGTTGGATGGTACAGGCTAATCCCAGGTCCCTCCACACTATGAGCTTGCGAAACAAGTACAAAACAATGCAGGCACTGCACAAGATGGAAATTTAATACATATTGTTCATGGTGGTGGAATATGAAATAATAAATGTCTTTTGCAGTTAACTAAAGCTGGAGAGTTTGATAACTGCAGAGCTGTTTACTGCAAATATATTAGTTCCACCAGCATGAATGTTACTCCCTATTATGCTGCGCAGAAAAAAAATTACATTAAAACAGTATTAAGTTACAAAGTCTATCACTCAGAAGTTAGGAAGTGCCAGATTTAAGGTTGCCCATGCAATCTTAATTCAGTCCCCTTGTGTGTATGCATTACACCAGTCTTTAATTACAAATTGCTTTTTCTCACAGAGCCCCTGCCTTACTCTACAGACAGGATGGATGGTGCTCAGGGACTGAGGCAACTATTTCATCTAAGCCTGATTGTTCAATGTGTTGCCCAATGGCTTACTTATCAAATCTTGCACTAAACATGAAATTATTAATTTCCTGATGCACTCTTCTACAGTACCTTTAACTATCATCTGAATGTTTCACAAATATTAATAGATTTACCTTCACAACTCTCCTGTGAGATAGCATACTAATAATATCCCCATGTTATTGATGGCTAAAATGGTGAATATTCCCATGGAGGAGAAGTCCAGTTGGCGTATTCAAGGGACTTAAAGTTAAACAAGAAGATAAACCTTTGCTGGATTGGGACCCCCCTAATTGCCTCCTTGTGCTAGTGGCCGAGAACCTGAATGTTAAATTAACTAGAAAATTACTCCATAACAATTGTAAAATGGACTAATCTCTTAATTATCTAAACAGAGAGATGCACCACAAGCACCAGCATAAATATTGAAAAGTATACTCCAAAAATAATTTTAGGTTTAAATAATTCTTAGATTTTGTGTAATTATAGCTGGACATATCATTTGCAGTGAATACTTATTCAGTACATTTTTCTTTTTCTTTTGTGAATGAATTCAAAGTTTCATAAGGTTAGTGGTCTGCTGTTTGCTCTCTTATTAGGGACCTGGTCAAAAGTCCATTGTCTTCAATGGGCTACTTCCTGGGTTAAGTCCTGGCCCCTTTAAAGTCAATGGGTGTCTTGCCACTGAAATCCTGGCCCAGTGGAGTCAATGGCAAAACACCTATTGACTTCAACTTGGCAAGGGTTTCACCCCATGTGCTTAGGATCATTGCTCACTGAAATTTGCAGATCACTCAAATCACAGACTATAGCTCTGTTCCTGAAATGAGCTCCATGTGGGCAGACCCTGGACCCATGCAGAGCTCATTGCCACCCAAGGATTATTCATTGAAGAAATTCTCAAAAAGTTTGAATACAGAATAAATCTGATTACTTCAGCATCTTTCACTGTATATGTACAGCACCTGTTATAATGGGGCCCCAATCTCTGTTGGGACCACTGAACTCATTGTAGTAGTAATAAATAACTGTCTCTACCTGAACAATTCAAGAATAATAATGGGGAAAAATAAATAAATTTTCTAACAACTATTCACCCAGCTTAAGTTACAAATGAAACCTTAGACTATTAATCCTGAAAGAATTTCTAAGATGTATTTTTCATTGTAATTAGTGTGTTGGTTAGTACAAACTTCAAATTTTCCAATAGAATGTACGTTTAAAACTAGCTTTTCAGCAATTGAGCATTCAAACTAAAAGTCAGGTATCCTTTTGGTGACAGCAGAAAACATGGACCAGTATTTCTAAACTTCTTTAAGATACTTAAGTGGGCTGACTTATATGGGAGCTGAAGGAGCTTTGCCTTTGAACTGTTGAGTATTTGAAGAGTAGTAGCACATTTGAAGATCAAGTGCTCAAGTTTTTCAGAAAATATAAAAAGGGTCATGAACATGTTAGTGTTGAAGACCCTGATCCTGCAAACACTTAAGTATTATAGTAGAGCCTTGGTAAAATAATAATTTGAGAAAAATGTCTATTTTCTCTGCTGTGTTAGTAACATAAGCAGGGGAAAAATGCATTCATGGGGGCCTGATTCACTAATATGCTTTGGTCACTGGACCTTGATTTTTAACACGAGAGACGGGTGTCTCTTCAATACAAATATCTTTCTCCTAATAAACAAAAAATCATCATATTAAGATATATAATCTTGAAACCAAACAAAGGAGTAATAAATTGCATAAGTAGAAACTGGTTCCCCACTTTCATCTCCTCCAGCAGAAATAAAAAAATATTGAAGCCAAAGTTTTCAAATTTCTGTCCCTAAGGTTTGGCACCTAAACCCATATTTATGCACCTACGTAAATATGTACCGAGTATCTTCAAAACCTGTATAAATCAGCCCACATTAGTTACGTGTCTAGCTTTAGTTTGAAAACATTGACTCATGCGATCACTAATAGGAGATACTAAACCCACAAAAGAGAGATGATGATTAGAGGTGATGGGGAAATAGGTTTAATAATACCTGTAAGGCATACAATCTCTGGAGTATGGACCATCTTGTTGTTTATCTTTTATATCTGGAATATGTTTTCAGCATTTATATCATTGTGCTGAGTTATTAACCAGATTGGTGCTCAGATACTGCAGTGATGGGTGCCTGAACAAAACCCTGAACCAGACAAACTAATCCCTCTTAAGCCACAGAGATGTGCAGCTGATCCCTTTCTTATCATGCAAGGATATCTGAGGAAATGCCTGTTTGATGCAGCACAAACTTGCAGTGTAGGGAGGAAGGGAAAAGGTTAATCATGGCATTCATCTTAAGGACTTGCTCTGTCACTCCAAAGGCAAAAACCCTACCTCATCGCTCTTTCCAATCCTCCTCTTTTCTCTAGTCAGCTAGCTCCAATACATTGGGTTACAGCTGAAAAGTAGACATAGGAGAAAGTGCTGTGTACAACTGGTAGTGTCGTTCATTAGTAATTTCAATGATCTCATATCTAGATTAAGGTCAGGTGAGCAGAGAAATGACCCTCCCAACCCCTCCTTCCAGCTATTGCTTATTTGTGGAACCAAACTTGAAATAAAACTTATTTTTAAGGTTCAGAAATATTTAGTTAATATATTTTCCATGTTTTTGTGCACCTTTTTACTTCTGGGGTTTGGGTAGGATTGGGATGAGAAATTCCAATATACTGCATGGAAGATCACTCTCATTAAGAGCCCAATCTGCAACATGATGAACTCTGTCAATTCCCATTGACTTCAGTGGGTATTGAGGGTGCTCAGTGTACCAATATAGGGATCCTTAACAGGTAGGATTGTTCCTCTTCTATGGAGAGTTCTTAGGGGGAGGCATTAGAGGATTGGAAGGCTGTAGCAAGCAAAGTGCCTGTGTATCATTAACTTGCAATCAGAGACAGTTTGTTTCAGAGAGCCAGTTATGATTGGTGTCATTTACCAGTGCAAGGAGCATGTGAAATAGGATCAAGCCCTAGATTTCTAGCCCAGTTTTGCAAACTCACCTGAAATGGTTCACTCAAATCAAACTTGAACGCCAAAGCTTTTGAGGTTTGCCCATCGCTGCCCTTGTCCAGATTCTACTGCTCAGGGATTTGGAGTCCCGAGATCACTTCTGGGCTTAGGTCTCCTGTAACCATTAGTTGCTGCTGTTGCTACTGCTCTACTGGGTGGTCTGACCTCTAAGTTTTAAATGACTAACAGTGCTATTACAAATGGGTACTAAATGGGCCATTAAAATTGTTCTCCTATACACTGAAGTTTGATCAGTGAAATACACCGTACTTGAGTGACTGCTGAAATTAAGGGGAAAAAATATCTAGGGTACCAGCCAATGAAACATAACTCGCATTTTGTAAATTGCTTAAAACCATTACATAAATTAAGATGCAGTGGGGTTTGAGCATACATTTCATAGAGTTGCACTTTAGCAATTACTGTTACCTGCAGGAGAATCCATCACATCGACACTCACAGCAATGCATAGAAAACATGTTCAGAGACCTACATAGATTTGGCTTACATACAGAGAACATTTTCTGTGAAGAGCAGCCCTCTAACATCTATCTGGCATCACTCTCTTCCGTGGAGAGATGCTAGATTTTTTTTCCCCCCTTTGCTAATTTTTTCCAGCTTCCTGTTCCTTTTTGTGAAGTGATGATCCTGAGTTTATATTTTAAGGAATCTCTTTTCCAGACTTTCAAAGGCAAACCTGCCACCTATCTCCACAGTGCTGAGCATGCTCAAAATCAGAGAGGGAATGTCTCTCCATTGTTGTACCAGGCTAAGTATACCCTCTGATTATGATGGTTTCAACTGTTTACTGCTATGCATTACTAGTGGAAAGTGCCTCTGTATTTCCTTGTTTTGAATAAACTGTGGTATTAGATTCATAGTCTGCTTTCATCAGAAAGGGAAAATGATTTGACCCTCACATTCCTAAAAGCTGAACTAAAACTTTGGAGGCACACATCAAAGCTCTGTAAATAATGTGAGTAACACTTTGGACGCTTCTGGGGGTGGGGTGGGGGGGATAGAAATTCCCTCTATGAAGAACACCCAAGTATTTAAAAAGAAATGGATTGGTTTAAATATCTCACTGTTTTTCTTTGCCAGGGCTCCATGCTGAGGATTTTATTTTCCTTTGCAATGCTCCTTTTCCCTGAGGCAGGCTGACATTAGCATGCTGAAGCGAGTAGCTGTTTCACCAGAGCAAGTTGATTTGTAGAGGGATCCGTGTGGTGTTTGATGATTCTTTTTTGATTCAGAAGGCTCCACAAGTTTTGAATATCAATGACACTTCAAAGGGCCATTGCTGTGAATTAGCACATGTGCTACCTTGTAGGCCCCAGAATAGAAAAAGCGATGGGTTTCAAGCTAGGAAATAGGTAGAATTTCTCCAAGGGCACTAAGAGTAAAGTAGGCACCCTAGGTCTTCATAAAGGTTGAGGAGTCTCTTTGGGATCAAGAGACTGTCATGATTATGTAGAAACTACTCATGGCAGTCACAGTCAGGCCAGTCTTTGTCCTTTATTATTTTTTTTCTTAAGTGACTGTAAATAGAAACCATTTATTCAGATTTTCTATAGGCTACTGTTATAGATTACAAGACTCTTTCCCACACCACCTACCTCTTTTTCTCTTACAAGTTCTCAATCCTCTTTCTAAAGAAGACCTAATCTTGAGATACGGGAGACCCCACTATTCTTGATACTCTGGCTCAAATATTCTGTGTTTTTGTCAGTATTATGAAAGGGGAAAAAGGAAGTTCTAACAATATTTGGCATTCTTAGTAACTTTATTATTCAATTATAGTAGTGGCTGGAAGCCCAAATGGGAGTCAGGGCCCCATTGTGCTAACCATTGTACAAACACATAGTAAAAGACTGTTGCTGCTCTGAAGAGCAATCTACATAGACAAGGCAGACAAAATGCAAGCAGAAACAAGGACAGTTATCCCTGTTTTATAGGCAAGGAACTGAGGCACAGAGAGATTAAGTGAGTTGGTCACGGTCACATAGGAAATCAGCAGCAGAGCCAGGAATTGAAATTAGATTGCTTGTAACAATTGCTTTGATCTCCTGAATGAAAGCACCTTAATTACATAATTAGCATGATTTTAAAATGGCTATCTTCCTAACGAGTGGTAAAGCAACCTTTGCTTCATTCACTATGCATATTGTATATAAATATTCTTGGTTCTGCTTATCTGGCATTGTAGCAAGGCAATCACTCACTGGCATGGCGCCTCCTGCTAGTTGCCTGGGAATTAGCTCTTTCCAGCCTTGGAGCACCCTCCGCTGGCCAGTGTCTCACCTGCCATTGGCCCCATGTCCCTCCCAGACCCCAGTGCCCCTTTAGCTCAGGGTTCTGCCCCAGCAGTATCCCCAAACTCTGGGGAACCCCCAACCCTCTAAATCCACATTGCCTCAGTGGCTACTGCCAGTCACCTTCTAGCCCCCACTCACTAGGGCAGACGGCAGTGTCATGGCCTCTCGTAGTTGGTAAGGGACCAACTGTCTCTGCCTATTCCCAGGACCTTTCTAGGCCTTTACCAAGGCTTGCAGCCTGGGGGTTTACCAGGCTAGAACGCGCCAGCTTCAAACACCTTGCTCCTAGACAGTTAACCTTTCCCCTCCAGGGCTTGAGTGAGATGCCTCTGCTTCTGGCCCACAGCCCTCTTATAAGGGCCAGCTGGGCCCTGATTGAGCTGGCCACACCTGTGGTCAGCTAATCAGTCAGCTTTCACAGCTGTTCTTAATCCCCTTATTTCCAGCCACAGCCCTCTCCAAAGCTGCTTTAATCACTTCAGGGTTGGAGTGGGATGACCACCACGCTACAAGCATACACAGAATAGTACTCAACAGTAGATTTTACAGATGAATATCTAATGTTGTAGAAGTTCTGTACTTAGGAATCCTGTGCGAATAGGTAATTGAGGACTGCATTATAATGTGTACATACCAAAGGGAAGAGCTAAGGTTGTGTGTGCAATCTTAACTTTGGCTTTTCCTGACTTTTAGATGCTTAACCTTGCAACCCTGAATGTTATCCTAACAGTTTTTTAATGACAAGATATATAACCTAGCTTATTGGTATGTGCATGGAATACAGAATGATATAGTGTTTGTCATGAAAGAGTTTGATTAGCATGGGTTTGGGATGGCTGTATTATTCACAAAATGACAAATCAATGAATTAATTACATAGTAGATATGAGAAAAGAGAATTTCAGTTTCAGCTTACAATAAATAAATATAAATATTAAAAATTTTTTCTAATCTTAGCTTCTGTCTCTTGGTGTCTTACCCTGGCAGGCAGTTGCCTAGTACATTTATTTCCTTCTGTAGCTATTTTGGGAACCATTCTGTTTAATTTTTTTATATATGGTTTAGCTTAAGCATATCCTATCTTTCCAAGAGAAACTCTCTCTTGTTCACATTTTAGTTCCTCTTTTGAATCAAACCAAGGCTTGTAGCATATTTTTCCTGCACAGTTCACACTCCTCTTTGTTGGCTGGAAGTATGTTAGTGTTATATTCATTTAATTTTTGGTCTGACATAAGAATGACCCAGTTTTACTTAGGGAAATATATTTATTAGCCAGTGTTTGATCAGCTCTTTGAGAAATATGAAAGCCCTATGTCAGTCTAAGTATTATTTGTTTTGCTAATATTTGAGTTCTTGCATCAAAGTGAGGCTATCAGTATGTTATCCCTAGTCAGAGGTTTACAGTACACACACAGTCTTAGGCTTAAAATACTTGTTTCTAGAACTGAAATAATAGTGTGAAAATTCTGCATGAACATTTTGATAATTTAGAAGCTTAGTTTTGATTTGCTACATTTCTGCCCTTTTCACCAAGATTTGTGTGAGCAGAGTTTTATTCACACACAAATATGTGTGAGCAATTCTAGTCCCATAGCTGAAATTTTATTCACAACAGAAGCGGAAATCATATATTGGTCATTTACACCAAGAGCGATCATTTACATGATAGTACTTCGGGGAAGCAGGAACAACAACGGCAAACACAGTCCTAAGCATCCTCAGCTCTATGCCACTTGGGGTTCTCCCCCCAGTCCGGGAGAATCTTCAGTGGCCCGATTAAGTTAGCTTTACAGCCCCTTGATGAAGCAGGAGGGATGTAAATGATGTATAATGAGCCTGAGAATCTGGCTCAAGTACTAGTGATGTACAAAATTGTGTGTTCGACAGCAGAGAGGCTACAGAAATGTTAAGGAAGGTAGTGGTGAGTCTGAGGTTTGACCTGTGATGTTGTGACACCATAGTCTTGTGCCATTTGGTACTAAAGTCAGAGAGGGAGTCACATGACCAGTTCCCTCTCCAAACCAGCAACATAAATGAGTGTTTCAGAAGGCAGAAAAACAGAGAGACCAGCACTAGTGGTCATCATGGATGTGTTACGGTGATGGTAGTGACGTCACATATGCGATTTGCATTCTATGTTGGCAGAGATTTAGCTCAGGAATCTAGCCAAAATACAATGGCACCTCTGCTTTATCTACAGATTCTCTAAATTGGGCACTCCCTTTCAGTCTACGCCTGTTGAAAAGCTTGAGCAATAGAATGTTGGTTGGAGGGGAGCCCATCTTTCCTGTACATATTTTGTCAGGTTTACAGTAGGCTCTTGCATTACTCAGAAGTCAGAGCATCAGCACCACTCCCCCAGCATATCAGTTGTTCCTGTTTTGGGACAAAGTGCATGACTGAGGTGGCTTTGGAATGACTGCCATGGCAGCTGATGTGCTGGCGCTTGACTTACTGTCTTCCCTTCCTCACAGAAGGGGAGGAAGAGAGCACCTAGAAGCTGACGGTAGTTCTGTTCTGGTACTTATATTGCATCGATCACTGTGAGGCTTAGTCCCTTCCAGTTGCAGCTCCACCGTAGCAGGAGCCCAGTCAAGAAGAAAGTGATACTAAAACTGTCCCACAGTATTTCAGAACAGTATGGGCTGCATTACAGAGTGCATTGGCCAGCTCTGAGGGTAAGATGGATATGTGAACCAAACCATGCATTGCACATGTGTGAGTGGCCATTAGTTTTGGTGGTAGCAGCATCCAGCAAAATGTCACACTATCAGCATGCAGCTCTGATAACTCGCTCACTTCAGATCATCTTCAGCAGGAGACAGGCATAGCAGACTGGTTGACCATCTCCTCCTTCTCCCAAGCAATGGTGCTAATGTGATATAGGCAGTGGATGATGGTGGGTATTTCCCAGGTGCAGTACCATGAATTGCACACTGCATTTGCTTAAATAAGTAAGTGCCTGAGGAATTCTCAGCATGGACAAGATATTTATTATTGCCCAAAAGATTTCCAGCCATTTCAGCCAGTCCCATCCAACACAGAATCTCTTTAAGTAACTTCATGTGCAGTGTGGCCATCTTTCTTGCCAGTTGAAGGCTGAGTTCAGGTATTCCAGGGTCTAAAGCAGAAGTTAATGACAACATAGAATTCCACTCTTCACGTTCACTACTTGCTGTGTATTAGTGATTCAGCTGTCATAGCAATAACCTAATGATACCATATTGCCATTTTGAGAACCTCTGTGCAGCTAGTAGTTTATTAGTTTCTGCAAGGATCTACCTTTTTTTTTTAAATACATCAGTTGCTTTATAAAGATATCACATGCCACTTAAATACTTGTCACCTTCTTATAGCAGTTTTTGCTCTGATATATTACAAAATAATCTGTTTTACACCCCAGGAAATAATGATTCAATTTCAATCATGATTTTTTATTTAACTTATTGTGAAAAGGTATTTCAGTGAAATCCAACTGAAACCAGAGATGTAAGGGAATCTGTCTTTTAGGGATTGATTTGGTCATCTTTATTCTCATTGAGTAATGCCTTCCTCCATTGATATTTTTTTTCTAATGGGATTACTTGCAGAGTAAGGTACTATTCAGTATGAGTCAATGTGGTAGAATCAGGTCCACAGCTATTATCTAGGATGGCTCAAGAGTAGGTAGGCAAATATCATTGATCATAAAACCACCATCAATAGTAAGGAAACTTTCCTCTGTGATATATTAATCATTCTGTGCAATTTTTTTTTCATATGGTTGAATTTTGCTCCAGTAAAATTCAATCTGTTTTGAACACATCCATCATGAGGTTGGACTGGTTGCCACTAATTAACTTGGCCAAGATTTTCAAATGTGATGAGTGATTTGGGGTACCTCAGTTTTTGGGGTCCCAACTTGAGACACTTTAAAGAGATACCTTTTCAGAAAATGCTGAAGATCAAGCCCCTTTACGATATCTCAAATTGGGCACTAAATGGAAGCACTAAAAATCCACTAGCCACATTTGAAAATCTTAGTCTATGGAAAGTAGCACTCTAAATACCTAAGAAAGAGATCCGTAAGTTGTATTATGGGATCCTTTCTATTGTCTGTCTTTTGAACTCACCAAGTTTGGAACAGCCAATGTAGATCATGGCACACCATTGTCATTTCCAAACCCACCTGGCATTCTGACAGCACAGTGAATCAAAACCTGTCCTGTTGTAGTTTCTTATGTCACCCCTGTGGCCACAGAAATTAAATGCATTCAATGCTGGGACACAATGATGATAATAAGCAAAGCACCTTTGAAATGCCTGATCCTAGAGCTATCCAACTGCCTCTGTTTCCAAGAGGACATGCCAGCATCCAGAGATTTCTGGGAGGTAGGCATGCCACAGGGCATACCTCCTTTCCCATGGCTTGGTCCCCTGCAGACGTGGCTGAAAGGTGGTGATGCTGGAGCTGCTACCATGGCTGTATTATACCCAAGAATTCTCCTAAGAAGATGACATTCTCAAGTGGCTGGTGAAATAGGCATTTGGGCTGCTTTGCACTGCTCCAATCTGACTTGGGGAGAAAGTGAAGTATGTAGAGGTTAAATGACTTACACAAGACCAGAAAGCCAGTTAGTCTGAGAACCAGGACAGAGACACAGAAGAGTCTGCTTCTTAACCATGTGCCTAGAGGACACTGCCTCTTCAGTGAGGGTGAAATTTATTTCATTCACCTAAAGCCTAAGCATTTGGCTCTGTGTGGGTGAAGTGCAGGTGCAGTGGGGAAATTAAAGGAACCATCTTAACCTGTGGCCTGGGCAATGGGCTGCAGCCAGGGCTGGAGAAGTGGTTGGAGTCTCTGCATCACAACTGTGGTTTGTTGGACCTTTTGGGACTTCAATGGGGCCATTTGCCTACCAAGATACTATCCAATGTGAATAAGGGTGGCAGAGCTGGACTCAGTGGAACTACGCATGTCAGTAAGGGTTGTAGGATCAGGCCCATATTTTGTACATGTATTTAAAAACCCAACAAAAACCTTGGAGCTTATCAAGATCATAATCAGGTCTCCACTCTTAATTTTTACCATTGACTTCAATGAAAGCAGGATCAGGCATTTGATGCTTAAACTGACCTCTCATCTTTTGTGCTGATTTCATCCAATTACTTTGGCTTGAGAGCAGCAGAACCAGACCCAAGTGCTTAAGGTCTGCAGCAGAAGCAATCTCTCTGCTGGACGTAATAGCGTAAGAGCCAAAAGCGGGGGGATTCTGTAAGCTTGGAGGAGCTTGTTGGCCCTAATCTGAAACTGTAGAGAATAGAAAAGGAGTACTTGTGGCACCTTAGAGACTAACAAATTTATTTGAGCATAAGCTTTCGTGAGCTACAGTTCCCGGCATCCGATGAAGTGAGCTGTAGCTCACGAAAGCTTATGCTCAAATAAATTTGTTAGTCTCTAAAGTGCCACAAATACTCCTTTTCTTTTTGCGGATACAGACTAATTCGGCTGCTACTCTGAAACCTGTAGTGAATAGCTTACTGCAGCTTTCCATTTGAGGCACGTTTTCTACAGAGCCTCATGTCTCAGAGAAACAAGCCCAGTGCAAAATGGAGTTGGTATGATGGTTATGTGAATGTCAGATGGGGGAAGACACCTTTAGTGCCAGGGCTCAAGCAGGCATTCTGGCAGTGGGTGCCAAAGATGATTGGAAAGCTTTTTACCCTATGCCATGTCAGCAGAGAGAGGGTAGATGAGGTATGTAAGCTGTGTAACTACCACCCAAAATTTACTGCAAAAATAATTATGTGAGGAGATTGTTGTACATAATTAATATTCAAATCAATTCATGAATACATTTACATATTTACACATATCACATAGCTGCATTTCAGAGTGCAAAAATCCCATGGGCAAAAAGGATGCAGGATTTATGCAGGCAAGTGTTCATTAGGCATTGTGGTTTCTAGCACTGCACACAGTGCCAGGACCCTTCACGCTACAGCAAGATTCTGTGTAGAAACAGAACAAATTTAGATCCAATATATGGGGCTGCTCCCCACATAACAAGGGATTCTATTTAGGACTCCTGCCACGTAAGGAGAGAGACACATGGGGGTATGCCAGCCCCTGTGTGTGGGGGTGGGGTGAGAGTGGACAAAGGGTCATCCACATGGATCTTGCTTCAGAGTTGGAACCTTTTGCCCAAGCTACCACATTTGATTGCATCCTCTTCCCTGGTAAATGACACTTGCATTGGTGCCAAATTCCTCTGGGAACCTAAATGAAATGAGGATAAAATGCATGGACCTCCCAAGCATCTATTTCCAGCTGGCTCAACAACCCTTCTCCCAGAGCTATATATTGTTGACCACTGCGTATAATAGTATTCCATACAATACGTGGCAATTCTCAATTTTTACTTTCACTATGCTATAAACTAGATACATTAGAAGGGAAACAATTTGCGAAACCATGGAGGACTTTCCCTAGCCATTATCTACACCACCACACATCAGTTTTGTTCATATAAGGAGTTTACTTGTTTCCTAGGTTTTGGTGAGCTTTTCAAAGATGCTTAGGACAGTCAGGCACGCTCCACCCATTGGAGTTCAATTGGAGTTGGGTCCTTAACTCCTCCTAGGAACCTGTAGACATCTCACCCTTTATCTTTGGCATGTTCCACCTATTTGAGAGGTGAACTCAGAAGCAAAACTCCTATTTGACTTGGACAATGTCAGGATTTCATCCCAGAAATTGAATAAACAAATTAGTTAAAGGGGCTCCTAACTTAAATTATTAGATGTATTTTGATTTTTAAAGGCTTTATAGAGTATACAGCATATTTTAAAAGCACAGATCAAAAACTAAATTGTTTGATTTTTTCCTCCTTCTCTCCTAAATTTACCTCTTTAGTTCACTGAAAAAAAAAAGTTATTGAATCTACTATATATGTTCAATGCCAAGAATAGTAACTGGGAAAAATCCTTACCATGTATTTATATGTTCACATCATTCATTTGCGTAAATGGTTGTAGCAGCCACTTTGATTTATATGGCCAGCAGATGTTGGAACTTAAAGCACCTGCTAAGAAAAGCTGATTCTTTATAGCCATGGCCTACCCCTGTCTCCATGGGATTGTATTTTTCCCCTGGCCTCCTTGCTGTGGCCCAGCAGTATCTATGCTATTAGTTCATTTGTGCAGGCAGCGTCTGTGGTGGGTCTTGGATGCTCCATTCTGTGTATCTGCCAGGCCTGCTTTGATAGCACAGCCAAGCCACTGCTGGTTGACTTGTGAAAAATGCCAGAAGCTTCTTTTTCTGTGTGTACAAAATCAGTCCAGGAGGCCTGTGACATGAGGAAAGCATAACTCACTCTACTATATTTCTTAAAAAATCAGCAAAAATAAATAATTCAGGGTAACTAGTTACACCTAGGCATAACAGCTATTCAGAATCAGAGACGAATGTCCTATGGTCAAAAGAAACAGCCACCTGGTTACTCAGCAACCACTGTTCAAAGAAGCTGCTAGGGAGTAGCTAGAACAGTCTCAGAGTAAATCTGTCTGCTGTAACACATCATTCTAAGTTTCTCTAAGCATTAAATATACCAGGCTCTCTCACCCACTGCTTCCAGAGACCTTAGCTCAAGTTCAAATGACATTGACTGGAGTCTGTTTCAGCTGGATGATATTTGGTTGGCATTGATTTGCCATAGCTGTAAAAATGGTGCAACAAGTGCAGTGTGTCATTCTGAGCTGGTCTCTTCCTATTATACCCATGGTTGACATTGTCCAACCCCCTCGCCCTTGCCTACATCAGATGTGGGGGAACAGGACAAGATTTCAAGTTTGGCATTTGGCATTGGAGTTTGGGGCTTTCTCCAAAGAGGAAATCTGCTAACAGCAGCCCATCGCCTTAAAAGATGGTGTCATCTCCATAGTAGAGTGCAGGGGCAGGTATATTACTGAGATAAAGGCCTTTCCCCCCGATCTATTCCATTTTGTTGTTTGCTCATTAGAGTGCCTGGGGTGGAGAGAGGTTGAAGGTGAACCAAAAAAGTTCCAAATGGAGCTAAACAATAAGATAGATGCTGGGGTCTTGACCAACTATTTGGATAAATTTAGACCCACAAAAGCCTCCAGTGTCTTTTGGTCTCACTACAGTAGTGTCACCATAGACAATGGAAGCGGTAGTGAGAGGAAAACAGTGGACATTCCGTATTGAAAAGGCTTAGCATAACTATCCAGATTTTCATCTATACAGTAGAATCCAGTCTATTCAGAATGAACTTGGATAATAGTGTATCTCTAGTGATGGTGAAATAGCATGTAAGTCCTAAACTGTTTCAGTGCATTGCATTGAACTTCCATTTATTGTGAAATGACTTTTTAAATACGAGGGCTACAATAGTTGTGCATTTCATTTTTTCCTTCCTAAGTGTAGTCCTTTGCACTTACCTATACGGAATATTTTGACCTGCTCTGAATAGTGCTTTCTTGCAGTCATCAGCAGTGGCAATGAGCTTAAATTCTGGTATAGAGGATGAGACTTCAATCTGTAGCTTAATCATCCAGACCAGAGCAAGCCTTGTGGTTCAGTCCCATGCCCCTCCAACAGTTTGTGCCTGTAATAACTCTCCCTCACCTGCACCTGAAAGAGCATCTTCCATTGATCGTCATATTAATAAAATGCATTTCAATGGTCACTCCTCATTCTCTGTGTCTGAGGAATGGCTAATGTTTATTTAGCAGAAGAGGGTTGCTGCTTTTCCCGTTAACTGAGCAACAGAATGTAGCATGGCAGCAAAGAACTACCGAATAAAAACAAAGATTGTAGAATAGCTTTAGGGAGCAAGTGAGAATGGGGCATTAATATTATTCAGTAAGGAGACTTCCCTCCCCCTCAGGCTGCTTTTCAATGCTGACACCAGGTAGTTCTTCAAGGGGTATTCTTTGGTTGCACAAAATCTGATTCACTGATGTTCTCTCATCCCAATACTCACTGTACATGACACCTCTTAGACCCTAGTTTTTATTTATCATTGAAGCACCTAGGAGCACTGGTCAATGTCCTATGCACTGTAAAAACATGGGGGAAAAAAACAGTCCCTGCCCCAAGGAGCAGTTGAGCAAAACACTTATGCATGTGTATGATGCTGAATCTTGGCCTTATGTTGTGAAATCACTTCCCAGCATGGTACAATAAACGATGCCAATGGGCTAGAGTGGACAGATTTCAGAGAGAAACAACACAAAGGAAGTGTATGGGGGGAGGGAAGGAAAAAGATTAAGTGGATACTGTAATTTGTAAATGTAGTTAAATGAAATCTGTTCTTAGTCTGCACAGATAACACCATTTATGCTGATGTAGTCTATTAATGCTAAATTATGATAGCATATTAATTGCTGACTGAATTGGCATATCATCCTCTGTCAGAGAATCACTACTAATTTAAAATCAGATTTTCCAGTCCTTAATTAAGGAAAACTCTCACTGAAGTCAGTCAGAAGTTTTTCTTGAATTAGGATTGCGTTCAAAACCAGAGCTTCATGAACTTGACTTTAGAGAGCAATATGGTGAATGCAAAATAAGCAGAAGTGACTTTGGCATTGGTGCAGCTCAGAATCGATGCACAGTATCATGATGCAAAAATGAAAAATCTCTAATTGATGAAAACAATAGCTATACAGTGCAGGCATGGAAGCATGCACATATAGGCCAGTACATCACATACGAATCACCACCGTTAACTGCTGACGTAAAGAGACAGATCCACTAGCTCAGCTGGCAGAGGGAACCAACAGACAAATCAGTAAGTCTGATATGGTTCATCCAGTAGGTGAGTGTGATGTATGTAAGGGAGGTGGATGTGATGATGTGGATAGGTAAGTGAGGGTGGGAGTAAATGTGTGGTAGCTTGGGAGGAGCCCCTTCTTCTTAGACAAATTATTAAGGCAGAGGAGATCAAACACAGGGTGCTGAGGAAGGGGTTTGTGGTCTGGGGAGATTAGCCCATTCATGGGTTCCATTGCCTCTTTACCTGATTGCCATAGTAGCAGAATACTTGAGTTTTCAGTAAAACAGTACCTCCTCCAGCTGGTAGAATCCTATAGCCATTTGTGCTTGAAAAAACAAGCAGAAGCAGAAGGACTTTGTGGTTAAAGCACAGCTTACTATTTAAAATAAAAAAAAATAATTTCACTTTTAAATAAAATCTTGTCCTCAAAAATAATCAGAGAAGGTGATCAGTGACTCCTCCCCTCACTTGTAACATGGTAAGGAGTATCTTATTCATTTATATACCAAACAGCCCTAAGGGGGGAAATGCTAAGGAGGTGGTTTAGATTTTATTTACCTTTATTCTTTAATGCTCTGGAAGAGACAATAAGCACATCCATGAACTTTACAGATGATGATAAATGGAGAGGAAATTTGAACAGATAAATGGTAAAAAGAGACATTGATTGGTTAAAGCCATGGGCAGAAAATAGCTAAAGGAGTTTTAAGCATTCACCATTGCAAACAACTTAACTGTGAATGCCAGAAGCCTCAGGCATTAAACAGGTGCCTACCTAGAATTAAGGAGTTTTCAGGCTGCATGATGTTGGTCTTCTTTACTGACAAAGAGAAAGTAAATTATTGCCTGTATGTACTTTGTGCTTGGGATGATAAAGATACTCCTTCAGCTCCCTCTGAAAACAGTGTAACTTGTTCTTTATTGTCCGATGAAGTGAGCTGTAGCTCACGAAAGCTTATGCTCTAATAAATTTGTTAGTCTCTAAGGTACCACAAGTACTCCTTTTCTTTTTGCGAATACAGACTAACACGGCTGCTACTCTGAAAAGTAGCACTTAGAGTGAGTAATCCAATATCAGCCCAATTCCACTGTTTTAGAGTAACTAAGTCAGTATTGGAGCCCTATTGTTCTAAGTCCTGCACAAATACATGGTAAGAGACAGTCCTTGCCCCCATAGAGTTAAGAATCTAAGTAAATATGGCAGACAAAAGAAGTACTATCCCCATTTTACAGAAAGGAAGCTGTGGCACAGACAGGTCAAGTGATTTGCCCACAGTCACTCAGGAAGACTGAATTATAGTTCAGTGTCTTGACCACAAGATCATCCTTCCTCCTGGTCTTTGTTACAAGTCCAAGAAAGGTCTGAGAATTGTCTTTATGTTGTAATCACAACCACTTCTGTATAGACACACCCAAACACATCTGGTACAATCAACTCAGCCAAAGAGGCAGAAGTCAACACCACCTGAAGCATTAAAGTCAAGCCATAAATCATTAAAAATAGCATATATTAAGGCAGAATTACAGGGAGCACAGTTTTCATGCAACACCGCAGCTATGATGTTGCTAAGTCTGTAGCAAACCGAGAAAGATGATTTAACTTATTACCATTATTTTACTGAGGAGTAGTGCTTAATTTGTAATGAAAGAGGTTCTGGGTCTCAAGCAATTAGGTGCCAGGGCTTAAGAAAGTTTTTTACTTTAATAACTATGTGCTAGGCCCAGAGGTGCCAGGGCTATGAACTGCCAAGCCTAAAGGTGCTGGGGCTCATCCCCTGGCACAAATTATGCACTGCTGAGGAGGATTTTAAAATGGGGTTTTGCCTCTTTTAAAATCTCTTTATGAGGCATAAGAAAGGCCTGAATGTTTTTCAAAAGGAAAATGGAGGTTTCAATGGAAGTTGGTTCCCTGACTTCCTTAAGATTACTTGAAAATAGCAGCCTAGATGCCTGTGCACTGTGTCACATGGATATCATCTTCACATTTCTCTCTAGAATTGTGATTAATATTTTTATTCCTTGATTCTCCCTTTAAATCCTCACTCTTACTTTTGATTAGTCTGAAACCATATTTTCAAATAATCTGTACCACCTGGAAAATCTTTAAGTTAAATATTTCAGGGTCTCAATATTATTTAGTCAGCAGTGTCTCTCTTCCTTGGCAGAGTCTGTCTTTCAGCTTGCTAAGACTTCAGGTACAATACCAACCCCTTGGCAAATAACCCAGATGCATATTCTGATGTTCTCACTGAAGCACACAGCATCAGCAAAGTGATCCCAGGAGTACCTGTGTTCCATACAGGCCTCAGCTGTGATTGTGGCATCTGGAAAGGATAGCAACATTTGATTAAATAGAAGCTTGTGCTCAGCACAGCTCGTGGATCCACAACACAATCACCAGCCCCACATTTTTAACTACCCCTGACTGACTCAACAGGAGGAAAGCTTTTCTTTTAGCAAGACTTAGGTTGAGGGATGTCATCATACATCTGTATTAACTCAGGAATAATGAAAACAACAAAAGTTTTGAAAAGTACCTGGAGATTTTTCTTGTCTACATTATTTATTGAGCATCATTGCTGTGCTCAGATCTATACAAACATAGGGGAGTCAGGACGACCTAAGCATGTGATCCATTGTGTTCTGAACTTCAAGTTCTCTGCTGAATCGGTGCCTGAATTGGACATAGACCATACAGTTCAAACTCAGACTCAAGTCCAATAGTGCGATATCTTTTTTCAAAATGATTTAAATAAAGACTTTAAATGAAGTTCATATTATTATTTTAAACCTGCAGCACTAATGTAGGTGTGAAACAGAGCTTCTTTTCTATGACTTCAAATGATGTTGAACTCCCTGACAATTCTGGTTTGTTTGTTTTTAGAATGCTACCAAAGCCTCGTGACTACCCTTTTGGAAGGCTGAGAAAATGGAGAAAGAGCATCACCATGCATTCTCTTCTACAAGGTAAGTGCATCTTGCCTGTGGATTTTCCCATGGAGTGCATCAATTTCCATTTTGCTGATGGGAAGGTGGTTTGGCCCAGCCTATCTTGTTCTGAAGTACTGGGGGGCCTGTAAAGTAGAAAACTCTGATATTAAATGTAGTGATGCTTGGGGTAAGGAGTCTTCTCCTGGGGTTTTCCTGTACCTTCTCTCCACTGGGATTTTACTCTGAGAAAATGATCTCAATGTAAAAACATAGCTATTTTCTGGCAAGGAAGACCTACCCCTGCATCGGACATGCCTCTAAATTAAAGAGACAAATACAAGGAATGATCATTGATCTGATCTGTGTGCTGATTTCTCTTAAGTAAGAATTTATATCCAGCGGAATGAGCACAGGGAATTAGAATATGGACTCGAATCCCCTGGCTTCCATGTCGCACTGTGGGTGTAAAACAGTGCAACATGGGAGACAATCAGCATGGAGACATTTAACTCCACTGTGCCCAGGTGTAATTGACTACACAAGATGCAAAGCAGTGGAATATTAAGCTCCTGGGTTATATTCCCAACTGTATTCCTAGACTGGCCATGTGGCTTCAAGCAAATCACTTAACTCCTTTCCCTCCAGTACCTCACTTATGAAATGGGCATAATAATGTTTATTACCCTTTGTTAAAGAAGTTGAAATTTAGAGATAAAGAGCAAAATTCTCTAGGGATATGAATGGGTACAGATCTATTGACTTCAGTGGAGTGTTGCCTTGGAAATTGTTTGGGGCAGGGACCAACCATTTGTTATGTCTATACAGCACCTGGCTCAATGGGGTTGGGGCCTCTGGTGTTACCGCAATACAAATATTTTTAATAACTAATAAACATCAGAGAATTTGGCCCCAAAGTGCTATATAAGGGCCTGACCCAATGTCAACTGATGTCCAGGAAAGTCTGGGTTGACCTCAGCAAACACTGGATCAGGCCCTAAGTACAAAACAGTCATCTTCTGATATCTGGTCAGTATGAAACCTTCATTTTGGAATCAAAGCTGTAACACTTTCCCCTCTGAATAATAAGGAATAGTTTAAACACTTAATTTTAATTGAGAAGGCACAGTAGTTGCAAGCAACAATCAGATACAAACGGAAGGAAATATTTACGGTCAATTTAGCAGGATCAGCTATCGGATGACCTCTGACACCAGCCATCATTTACTAAAGAGCTAATTAGCTGTAAACCTATGTGACAAGTCAATTGTATCAGCACAAAGGATGAATTTGTCATTTTGAGTTGTGCTAATAGTAAAGTCTGCCAGCTAAAAATACACTGGTAGCTGGTTGTGTGTGAAAAGCAAACTTAAGCGAGACTCAGAAAAGAAGTTGCTCTAAAGCGAGTCTGAGGTGTGCTATAAAGGTCTGGACTGCATGTTGATTAAAGTCAAATGTTTGAAAAAGTTGATGTTAGCAAAATGGATAATGAAATGGACAGTAAAAAGACATTTAGGACAAATTAAGCAGTTACACTGGTGTAAATCTGAACCCCTCTTGACACTGTAGCAAGTGCTACAGTAGTGTTTTCAATGCAAAATAGCCTTAGCTTTGTACAGAGTTCCAGGGAGATCAATGGGACCCTGCTTGAGTGCTGGGGGTCTAGCTATGTGGAGTATATGGTAAGATTGGGGCTGTGCTGCACTGAGCAGACTATTGCTTTTACAAATAATAAATGATGATTAAAACTTCCCAAACATAATGGGACACTATTTGAGTGGACATAAACCTATGCAATCCACACAGAACTTGGCTTATTGTATAAAGACACATCTACCTGATCATCACTAACTCTACTACTGATATCACCATTAGGCAAGTTTTAATAAATGTGGAAAATTCTTTCCTATCTTTGAAAAGTGTGAATGAGGTGCAAAAATGGGAGATACAATCACACATGCGTGTGGAAAGTTTACAGTATGTGTAAAGCCAAATGATCATTACAAACAGTGATCATCAAAACTAATTTCCACTCTATATTAATATATATCTGAAACAAACTCACTGTAAAAACAACCAAGTTAGGTAATAGGCATGACTAATATAAGGTGTAGGTAGAGAACCTATATCAAATGTACTGGCATTCAACATCTGAACTACAAACTTGGAAGTATGATGAAGTGAGCTGTAGCTCACGAAACCTTATGCTCAAATAAATGTGTTAGTCTCTAAAGTGCCACAAGTACTCCTGTTCTTTTTGTAAACTCAGAAACAACTCACTGGGGATAATGCTGACTTTCAGGATGCAACTGGCAACACAGATTTGACCCTGGTGAGGCTGCTTCAGTGTTGAAATATGTAGGTCCTTTTAAATCCTATTAGTTAGCCACTAGGCGATAGTTGTCATTTTAATTACTGTCTGAATTAAAATAGTGTAAGCTGCAGGGAGCCGCTGATTGTCCTGAGCACCAGCCTTGACCCAAGCTGCTTGTTTTGAATGTTTTTTTCATTATTAAAATATTCAGACAGCTGTTCCAATTGCATCTGCCATTTTGTCTTCATAACATTAAAAAAGAAAGCACAGCCTTAATTCTGTAGATCTTAACTGGACCCAATTTCCAATGAAGCCCAAGGGGAGTTTGCTTGATTTCATACCACAAAATTGTCCTATGTTTTTACATTGTGTATGTACAAAAGTATACACATCTTCAAAGCCACTATATCAGCCTCCTTCAGATCTCTCTTTAAAACTCACATATGCCTACAAAACGCATGATGACAATGGAGGCAGCAAGTGCTTGTGGATAGAGTACTGATATTTGCTGGATCACCTTGGGCAAATCACTTCCTGTGCCTCAGTTTCCCCAACTGTAAAATAGTGATGATGATGCTGACCTCCTTTGTAAATTGACTTGAGATTTAGTGACAAAGTAAGTTAGCTATTTAAAAGCAAGATATTGTTTGTATTACAGATCAGGACTGTGTGTTAGGATCACTACTTTATTCTGCTAATTATGGTGGTTTCACTGTTATTGTATGCTCTCCCTGTGTGTTTCTTGTGTTCACCTTATCTCTCATCTGCTGTTGAGATTGTAAGCTCTTTGGGACAGGGACCATATTCTCGTGTGTGTGTGTGTGTGTGTGTGTGTGTGTGTTTGGTGCCTAGCATAACGGGGTCATATTTGGGGCCTGTAGGTGCTGCCATGGTATTTATAATAATGCTGTTAATGTCTGTTTTGGACAAATTTGGTGCTCCTCCAAACTGGCTGTGTTTTAAGTCCACCAAAGCCAGCCTGATCTTTGCATATTCACTTTGCCAGACAACTAGTAGAAGTTAGCATCAGCATGTTGTGCCATTATGCCACATGGTGATGTTGCATGTGTCTGGCACTAGAGCCTTGCACTCTGAGCCCCAAAGGGTGGCAGAAGCTGAAACTTGAGTTTTAGGGTTTTGGGTTTTTTTAACTTTTTGTCCCAGGCTGAGCCAAAAAAGTGTTCAAAACTGTGAAGTATTTCACAGGAAGGGATTTCCATTTCCGGCCAGCTTTAGTCCCAGTCTCATCATTTGCTTTTCACTCTTCCCACTCTGAACTGCATTCCACTTCTTTTTTTGTCTTCTGATTTTTTTTCCTCTCTTCCTCCCTCTGCTCTATTTTTCAGTCTCTCCTGAAATGAAATCCTGATCCCAAATCCTTTGCATTCAAGCTGAACTTTTGTGTCCAGACTGTTCCAGTGTGTTTGAAATTAAGTAGAACAATTTTCCTTATCCATAATTGACATCTCTACTGTTTTGTTTCATGAGCTTTGTAGGCAGTGGGCCATCTTCTGGCTCTGGGTACATATGTGTGCCTTCTGTTAACGTGAAGAGATTTGCAAACACATACCTGAAGTGAGTAAATATCACTTCTGCTATTCTGGCATCATTCTGAAACATGATTCTTTTAATTAGTTTTTGTACTTCCATAATACATTTCATGCAAGGATATCACTGAGAAGTAAAGAGGCTTGTTCTACATCAGAAAGGAGGTCAATACCAGTTAGGAATAGAACCTAGGATCCCCGCTTCCCTGGACCCTGCTCCCACATCCCAAATCACCAAAATGAGTGTTGGAAAAGAGTTTGCAAACAGACCTGAGAGTTCATTACCAAAGAGAGAAAAAAACGAGACTATAAATATTAAACAGAAAACATGATCCCAGTTAGTTCTCTTGTGCAAAACAGCTATTGCTGTTTCTCATCTCTTTTTTGTAAACTTACACTGTACTAGCTTTAAAATGTTGATTCTGTTTTCACTTTAATTTACCACCCACCCCACCCCCGGATGATGATGATACTGTCATGATGCTTGTGGTCTCTGCGGTGGCCTCTCAGTCACTCTTTTCATTGGTTCATCATTCTTTAATTTATTGATTACGTTTGTCAACATCTTTCCTCCAGATCCTAGAGACCTGATGAGGACAGGTAGAGCAAACACTGCAATGCAGAGTCAGCTGTTTGCTTGCAGATTTGAAAGGCAAAGAGTTCCAGGAAGGTACATTGAGTGTTCAGCCAAGTGCATAAGCTTTGTCAATGTATGATACAGTGTGCACTGAAATATCTTATATCCCTTGTGATGTGCAAGATAGTAGGGTCCAGCTAAAACTTGTGTCTTATTGCTCTGCTGGTGTTTTGGGGGTATATCATCTGGTACTTACATGCTCATATTTAAATTTAAGAATTTCTTGCATTTTCTCCCCACCTTGTTTATTGAATCTGACTAGTCCTCAAATTTTAGAAAGGTCTGAATCAAATTTGGATCATAGCTTTGTTTTTTGGACCAGCTTCTGTTGTGAGCTCACTAAGGGCTTGTTTGCATGGGGATATGAAAGAAAGTTCATCTGAATTAACTAAAGATGTGAATTTAAAATGGATTAGTTAAACTGTATTAAGTCCCTGTGTGGACACACTTATTTAGGGAAAAAAATGGCCCTAATTCAGTTTAGGCCTAATTTTGATCACTTTTTAATTCTGGATAAGTATGTGAGAGTTTTGTGTACAGAAGAAATGCAAAATTAGGTCTTGTTTCTGTTCTCACACTGGTTTTATATCAGCATAACTCCTAATTTTACACTTGTATATGCAAGATCAGAATCAGACCCTTTACATTTATATTGCCTACATTGGCTATTGACACACTGGGTGCTTTTCCTAGAGGCCTGTTTTTACATGTTCATCCCCAAGTCATTTTAAACCACCAACTTGATGTTGCCTTCATATGGTCAGGCCACTCATTTGAATTAGCTGAATTAGTCCCTCTACCCCATCGGAGATGTCTGCTTGCCTGATCAAAATCTGGGCTTCAATGTCTAAAAGAGTTCTTTGAAAACCCAAACAGAAGTATTGTATGGCTTCAGTCTTTAAACTCTATTTTTTTTAATGTGTCTGCAATTTTCTCTGCTGCTCAGGAGAGTTAGGAGACTATTATTGACTCTGCTCTCACATTTGAAATGCATGATGTGCAGTTGAAATTCTCTTGTGGTGAAATCTGCCTTCTATCACTTTAGGAATACTGCCAGACAGTGTCATCACCTCGCCCTTACTGAAGCAGAGGTATTTGTTCCTGCTTTTGTTTCATTCAGTTTGAACCATTGTATGCCCTTTTTGCTGGTCTCCCTGAACACATAATTAACAGACTGCAGCTGGTACAAAATGTGGCTGCTGGGATTCTGACTGGCACCAGATGGAGCGAGCACATAATTCTAGTTCTGTCTCAATCACACACTGGTTGCCAGTGAAATTCCATATTAGCTTCAAAGCGCTTTCCTTGACCTATAATGCCTTTTGAAATCTTGGCTTGAGCTCTCTCTAATGCAATTGCCCTTTATATCATTTGATGTTGGTCAGCTTTATGTCAGTGGTATTCCACGTGCTCGGATATCTGGGGGATGGACATGGTATAAGAATCCGACCAAAACAGAACTAGAAATTTTTCAACTGAAGTGATTTTTCCTACAAAAATTGTTTTTTTTTAAATAAAAAACAATTGCATAAACAATTAGAGTGTGATGAAAAAGTCTAAATAAAATGAAAATGTTCATTTCAAATTGAAATTTTCTTTTTGGAAAATAGAAAATCTTTGGGTTTTAGTTTTCAGATATTCAGAGATTTTAGCTCCTTTTCTATCCCTTTTTCACTTTTCCCTCAAAAGGGGGGCAAGTGTTTGTTAAGTCAAAAATCAAACCCACATATTTTTGAAAAAACAAAATTAAAATTGCAATTCAAAATTAAATGAAATGTGTAGTATACTTGCAGTTTACACGTGATACCAGTGCAACTCGAGCAGTGTTAAAGCAAAATAACTTCCCAATGCACGGGAGGAGTGACAGTGAGATGTGCTGCTCTGTTAATATAATTGATAAAAAAAAAAAATGAGGTCACTTAAGGTTTTGCATTAGAGTGCAAGTTTGAGTTGGTGTGTTATATCAAGTGTTGTAGGCAATATGAAAGTGGAAAGCAATGCACAAGTATTTCCCCTTAACTTATTACCATTCTTTTAAAGTTGTGGCTGGGTGGGCTGTGTCCTGCTGCAACCTATAACTGTCACTACTTGTAGCTTTTGTTTGCTAATGGATCTGTGCACTTCACTAGATAGATCTCGGGTTGTAATACCACTGTTTGTTTCTTGGGATGGGTTTTTCCATGTGTATTTATGCAATTGCCTTGTCTTCAAAAGCAGCAAAATCCATCAGTGAGGAATTACTTAGGAACAAGCAGAGCCACCCAAAAACAATCAGGATAACTGATTTGGGATGTGAGGCCACAGATTTCCTGTGGGATCATAACAGTATTTTATGTAAATCAGTATTTGGCTCCTTTATTGAGTCAACCCATAGTATGGAGCAGTTATTAAACAGACATTTATAATAGGAAGTGGGTGGGAAGAAATCTTTGGGTGTTTTGAGTAAAGCCAAGTCAAGGTTCACATCAAATAAAGAAATCACTTATGGCTGATTTGTTTCTAATTACAAATTGCAGAAGTATCAAGCATTCAACATTTTTGCACTTCTGGGCCTGTTTCAAGGATTCAGTTTTAAAAGATTTATGCAGTGGGCCAAATTCTTAGGGCTTTGAGAGTCCTACAAGGTGCTGAGTGCCTCCATTCCCCCTGAAGTTGAGAGTAGACGTGGGTGTTCAGCACTGTCATGGACTCTAAGTGCCAGGCAGGATTGGGTCTTCACACCCGGTATAATCCTGACTTCATTGAATCCTATGCCCTAAGCTGGGGGAAAGTTTCTATGCTCCTCCCAAACAGTGACTCCTGTGCAAAGCCTATTTACTAAGGGAGGAAAATCTGATGCTTTACCAATTTTGTTGTTTTATTCCATGCCTTGCCTTATTACTATTGGGGTGGGGAGTTGGTAAAGGAGAGAAGTGGCACTGTCAAGTAGTATAGACCAAAAACATAGATTTTTGTTTAAAAATAGTTACAAAACTGCTACAAAATAGATTATGTTGCATTAACATTTTTTTTAACTGTATTGGCCTGATCCTGCAATTGATTTTGCATGGGCGCAGGAACCAGCCTATATTTTTAATAAACGTAAACATTCCCACAAATATTGGAAATGTAAACAGAACTGCATTGTATGTTAGTGGTCATGCATTAACACATGGAACTGGCTAGTCAGGTTTCCCTATTTGCATGAGCAAAATGCATGAAGTAAATAAAGAACATACTGTTTTTAAAGAAAACTGTTTTTAAAATTCTTTTACTTTTAATAAACAAGGGCCAAATCCTTCAGTTCTTACTCTGTCCTTATTAAGGCAAAATTCCCATTGCTATTATTGGGAATTCTGCCTAAGAAGAGACTAAGGCTGAACTAATACTGTACGTTTCAGTGAGTATTCTCTCAAATGTAAAATGTAATTTCACATGTTGTCCTCTCGCCTCATTTGAATTTGACTCTTGTGAACATTTGAGCAATCAGGTATTACTGGCTAAAATGCTTGTGGAAACTTTAAAATTCTGTATGCCAAGATTATAGACTGTTCAAGCTTAAACTCAAGTATTCACACTAGAATAATATGGGAGGGGCACACAGCAGAGGCCCAAATTCCCAAAAGCCTTTGCTAGAGCCCTGCCACAGAAGCAATTAAACATGGCAAACAAAGATCTGTACTCTTTGCCTCTATGGTTTCTTCAAGCTTTCCTCCTGATTACGTAAGAATTATGTTCATCCAACCAGGAAATGGGAGTAATACTATATGACCAATCACAGCTTTCAAACAGAGACTAAAGTGCAATTAGGCTGTGTCAAATACTCACAGAGAACTATTTTCAGAGCTCAAAACAAAAATGTAAAATCTATCCATAAAGAACCAGAGTACTTGTGGTTAGAGCATAATAAATTCGTTAGTCTCTAAGGTGCCACAAGTACTCCTGTTCTTTTTGCGGATACAAACTAACACGGCTGCTACTCTGAAACCTATCCATAAAGAAACAACATTTCCCCAAACTGGAGTAAATTTGAATAATAAGTACATTAATGGAAATCACAATTTGCTCATGGACATTCTGTGAGCAACAAAATACAACATTAAACAATCAATATTTTGCTTTGAGCTCGAATATGTATTGCAGAATTTGGACCCTTACATATTATTAGTACCACAAGCAAGGGAATTTGATTTTAAATTTGGTTCTTTTTATCTTGACTTTGTTCCTTCGAACATTTATTTTGAAAATGAAGGCATAGGGAGTTACATGGACACTACAAACAAATGTAAGTAAAGAAATAAGTTAAAGTGTGATTCTTCCAGCTTTGCCAGTGTTCCTTTAACTTGAACCATTAGGCCGTTTTCATGTTCTTCATGGATGAAAGTAAAACTGGGTCATGGATCATGATTTCTGTCCATAATTCGCATCAGGTATGCCGATCGTTAAGCCAAAATGCCTCTGTCCATGGGTTTTACTGTATACTAGATAATACTGATTTTATTTAATAGCAAATGAGCTATTCCTGTACTGAGAACAATACTGTGTACACCAAGAGTTGCCTAAAAAGGGCAGTGGTGAAGAAGTGTAGTCCCTGAAAATAGGTCAGAAAAGGACATTGTTACAGCAGGTGTCCTTGATGGAAACTAGTTTGTGCTGAATTTGCAAAAAGTGTGAGTTCAGTGTCATCTGTTTTCAGTATTTCCCGAACAATTGATTTATTCCACATTATTAATGAACTTTGCAGCAGTTCCACTTGTCAGGCCTACTCTGCAGGGGTCAATAATGAGAGGAAACCTGATGTTAGTAGATCCAGCTTAAGTGATTCTGTCATGCTAACGATTCAATATATCAGGACAAATGTCAGCTCCTTCCAATATGTTAATTCCTCTGATTTCATTTGCATAAACTACAGTCAATGAAATACAAGTTCCTCCTCTATGATAGTTAATGGGGATTTGTAAAGGATTTTAGATTTTTTAAGTTTAAGTTTAAGACAGCAAATCTTGGGATCCATATACAAATTCACATGTTCATTTCTCCATTAATATATTCAGGTTTGCCCTGATACTGACACACAAAGGAAGATGAAATCCAAATGATTTGGGTTTTTGTTAGAGTTTCTGTGATTTCTAGCGGAGCAACATCTTTTTTTTAAAAAAACAAAATCCTTATAATTTGGATGTAGGAAAATCCGAGAGGTAATGTGTTAGTGAATTCTCTGGTTGTTAGAGTTGTTTATGTGGTGATTCTATACTTTCTGGAGAACTGATCATTTGAAATGTGCTGTAGTTGAAGGATAATGCAAGGTCACCAGTATTTCTGCACAGAGATGAATTGGCATGTCTGCATATCTGAAGTGCCAATTCAGAATTGGAACACAACAGTATGCAACAGTATGCATTCACTACCTACGATTAAATAAAAAAGGAGCGGCAGAAGGAAGGCATGATTTTATAGCGAAGTCTCTGGACTGGGATTTATGAGATCGGGGTTCTATTCCTAGCTCTGTTACAAACCTCCTTTGTGCTTCTGGCTTTGTCATGCATGTCTCTCTGAACCTTAGTGTCCTGTCTGGTAAAATGGATGTAATATTTTTTTCCTTATCTCTTAAGGATGTTGTGAGGGTAAATCTATAAATACGTGGGAGGTGCTCTTATGAAAGGCCATCTAAGAAGCTAAATAGACAGAATTATACCACAAAATGAGAGGGGAAGAAGCACGACACCATACAGAACAACGTGGATGGGAAACGGGTAGACAGGTAATAAAATGGAAACTAAGGTCATGTGACTCTCATTTTGACTTTCACGTGCCACGTCTTCTGGGGGTTTGTTTCTAAAATTCCTATTGATTTTAGAAAAAAGAAAAGCAGTACTTGTGGCACCTTAGAGACTAACAAATTTAGTCGGATGCATGAGAGTATTTGTAGCTACAACTTGAATTCACTCTGTGGCTTGACAGCTGTAATAGGCCCACATCTGAACAAACATGCAGCTGAGATCAAAACAGCCACAAGTTTCTGCTGCAAATGCATGGGGCTGTTGCCAGCCAGGATATTAACTGCATTGCAAGGGGCACACATAATGGGCCCGGGAGCTTGTATGTTAGCGCACTGGCAAAGCATATGCTGACTATACCCTTACCTGGAGGGCACATCTCAGGAATGAACTTTGCAGTTCCTGTTGCAGAGGCCCAATGGAGCAGCTTCTCCATGGATTTTAGTGGAAGGCAGGCATTTCCCACCCTTTGTTCCTGATGCTGGTTTGTTTGGGGTGTTTTGTCTGGTATTATTGCATGTCGCGTACAGCTGGCTGGGGGACAACAATGCTGTTTTGCAGCAGCTTTCACAGCTTCAAAATTAACTTTCATTTCACATTAGAATGATTCAAAACTTTTTTTATTGAAACCACAAACCTTTTTTTCCCCCATTATTATTTTTATTTATTTACTTTTGGATGCAGGGGAACCAGGGGCCTAGCCTGGTTGTTAGGGCACCAGCCTGGGATGTGGAAGATTCCAGTCTCTGCTCTGGCTGATTTAGTGCATCTTTTATCCCAGATTACTCTGAATCAGCTTAAGCTGGGGGTCTCCCACATCCCAGGCCTGTGTCCTAACCCTCTAGGCTAAGGAGTATGAGAGGTCTCTCTCTCTGTCTGGCTGGATATTCAGTTTATGTCCATCACAGACAGTCTTGTCATGCTACCAAGGCTTTTGTGGCCCATATAATTGCTGGCTATGTAGTGGTGTTCCTTGGTACTTGTGCTTTGAATTCATTGGTCTTTCACTCTAATATGTCTATACCAAGGAACCCGCCAAAACCAAATCAGTGCTGATGGAGGCAATTGCTGGATTCAGCTTCAAATATCCTGATTTCTGATCTTATCCTGCCATTTGATATGGAGCAGTTGATGAAGATGATGAATTGAAAATGTCAATCCAATGTCCTTCAGGCTTCCTCAGTGCCCATGTTTTACTTCTGTACCATAGAGTTGGTATATCCATGGTTCTATAGATCTGCAGCTTTGTAGTAAGTTTTATATCATAATGTGCCCACAGAAGGACCCAAAACACGGCAATAACTGCTACTATACAAGGATGCTACTATACAATGCATCTTTCGAGCATTCTCCAGCACTATCTACAGTGCCATCCAAATATTTGATATTTGTCACCTGCTCAGTGTCCCGTCCTGACAAGTTAATACTGAGCTGGTTGTAATCTGAAGCTAGAAGCCACTTGATAGTAAAGGCCATGGACTTACTTTTGTCTGGTTTAATACCCAGATCAATGTGCGCTGTACCATCCAGACTGGTCATCAGCTGCAGTGATTCACCACACTGAGCCAACAAGACAAGGTCATCAGCATATTCAAGATCTTGAAGTAGACTTGTGTTCAGTTCAATGCCACTCACAGCTGCCTCCTCAAGCTTATCCATCAACCAAACACTGGATAATAATGGTGACAGAAGGCAGACTTACCGAACTTCTGTAGAGATAAGAAACCATGGCATGTATCTGCTGTTGACTTGAACACAGCTTTCTATTCCATTAAAGACCTCTTCTATTAATGACACTATCTTTCCAGGTACAGTGAGTCACCTCATTACATTGCACAAACTTGCTCAATGCGCTGAGTCAGAAGCCTTACAGAAATCTATTAAAAAGTGATGTGAACAGCTTATTAAATTCAGTCATCTTCTCAAAAAGCTGTGTCATGGTAAAGATCTGGTCACCAGTGCAATGACTAGGTCTAAAGCTGACCTGAGTATCCTGGCCTTTGTCATGAAGTGCATTGTTGATTCAAGACATTAACAAGGAAGCAAAAACTTTCCCTGGCACTGACAACAATGTAATATCACTATAGTTGCATGGACTTTGCATTAGGTTGAATTAATTTCACCATTAATTTATTACTGCTTCCACCCCAGTTGTTGCTCCTCTACACTCATCATCTTGCCTCTGAACATGAGAATTGGGTTAAAAATGTTACCATTAACACTGAACTCATAAAACCTCTACCCCATTATGTGTGTTTGGAATATTAGCTTTGTATTTATAACCCTTACTTGTCATTTCCATTAACATTTGACTATTGTTAGAGAAGATTGTGCCTTTCTTTGTGCCAACAAGCTATCTGTGTTACCATACCGTGGTAACTGTGAAAGATGCTTTGTTAAGGCATGCTGAAGTCAGGCTCCAAGGTCTTGATTCAGCAAAGCAGCACATGCTTAACTTTAAGAAAGGTCTTAAAGTTGTTAGTCATCGGTGCTAGCAACAGTGGAAGGACTAGTATAGTCCAGGCCAAGGTGTTTTTACCATGCCTGCATGTTGGTATCCACTTGTGTATTTCTGATGATCCTAGTGAAGAATACCATTAGACAATATATGACACCACACTACTCTGAGGCAGGTCCACTGCTTTTAACTTGCAGGTGGCTGTTGGCTGGTGCTGCCTATGGCTCCAGTGAAGGGGGTCAAGGAACCAAGAAGCTGTATTGTAAGTTCCTTGGGACAGGGACTATCTTGTTGTCCTGTGTTTGTACAGCACTTAGTACTTTGGGGTCTTTGTCCATGGCTGGTCTCCAAGGTGCTACTGCAATATCAACAATAAAAGCTCTGATCTAGCTTACTCCAGTGTGAATCAAAACCAATTGCACCAAATTGGGCTTTCATGTAAATGTGGAACAACTCAATTGAAATCAATGATGTTATTTTAGATATACATCAGGATACACAAAAGCATAATTTGGTCCAGTGGAGTAATTGTTACAGCAGAGTAAACCTGGGGTATGAGACCTGGGTCCCATGAAAGTCACAGCCTTGCTAATTTTGTTGATGGACTGCATAGTCATATATGAAAAGAAAAGCCTCATGAGGCTTTCCAGTTCTGTCTAGTTCTTTTATTTGTCATTACTATTACTTATTTATATTGCAGTAATGTTCAGAAGCCTTAATTCAGTCATGGCTCCCACCCTTTGTTTTTGAGTGAGGTGATGTACAGATTTTTAGTAAATTACTATTATTTAACATTTAGGGCCCGGCCTACTCTAGAAAACTAGGTCAGCCTAACTATGTTGCTCAGGAGTGTTAAAAATGCACACCCCTGAGCGACATAGTTAAGCCGACCTAATCCCCATGGTAGATAGCATTAGTTGGATGGAAGGATTCTTCCTTTGATCCACCTACTGCCTCTCAGAGAGGTAGATTACCTACATGGATGGGAGAACCCTTCCTATTGGCATAAGTTGTGTCTACATTGAAGCACTGCAACGGTGCAGCTGTGCCGCTGTAGCATTTCTAGTGTAGACAAGCCCTTAGATTAAAGCAGCATTGTGCTAGGCCAGGGATCAACAACCTTTAAAATCCACTGGAGGGCCGGGCCGGTTTGTTTACTGCAGCGTCCGCAGTTTCAGCCGATCGCAGCTCTCACTGGCCGCAGTTCGCTGCTCCAGGCCAATGGGGACTGCAGGAAGCGGCTAGGCACTTTATATAATAAATGATAGTCCCTGCTCCAAAGATCTTATAGTGTAAAAAGGACAGAACTGGGTGGGAAGGTGCGGGCAATAAAAAAAAAATAGGAAGTTGAAGTATAGACTAGGTGTGTGCACATCCTAAAGGGTGGCCCAGACTGTCTAATCCGTATCCAGATAGTTTGGGGGGAGGACTGTGCCTCCCATAGTACTGCAATGTAACTGAGAGTAGAATTTAGTCCATAATATTGCTGTCCATCCTTACTTTGGTTCTACCAAGATTTTTGTTTTTTTAGTATGGCATGTTTTTTCCCCTTGAGAATATGCTCCAATATTTAGAAATAGTGATGAAGGCATGGGATACTAATTACTCTAAAAGAGCATTAGGAAAGGCAGCTTTCCCCCCAGAGTGCTAAAGTTTCTTGGGACAGAAAAGACAAGTAGTTCCTGCTTTGTTTTCTTTTATTTCCTCTGTGTATGAAATTACTTTGATAGATCTGCAGGAAGAGATTTAGTTGCAGATGGCAGAGGTCAGTGTATTGTGTATTCAATGTAGTCAATAATAAAGTCAGGACTTATGCTAACTGAATGTTAATAAGGAATCACAAGGACCTTGGAAAGTCATTATGTCTGGTCATTTGCTTCACAATATTGCTCCAAATGGGCTCTGGAGGCCAATACAAGGGGATTAAAAAAAAACCCACTAAGAAAAGACTGGACGAATAACAAAAGGCAGAAAGACTAAATATAGTAGAAGGTTCATGTAATGTTCGACAGCTTATATAAGGACAATTTCTGGATGCAGCTGTAATATAGTAAAGGAAACAATAACTTCATTAAAAGAGTTTTATTTCTTTTATCACCTTACCCAAACCCAGCCATCCTCTTTTTCTGAGACTGCTGTTCTGTTGGGCTTGGAGATAATTTAATCATGAATCTTTGCCGTGTGTGGGACCGGGAATCAAAATTATGCTTATAAAACACAGATGATGTGATAAGGTATGTGCAATTGTTCAGACTGCATATGTAATGAAACACAGCATAAGTGATGGGCCAAATCCTGAAGGTCTTACTGCTTGGGCAAAATTCCTATTCGTTAATGCTTTTGCCTGTGAAAGGACTGCAGAATTTGGCTTTAGGGGCTTATCTTTGTTTTTAGAGTTTGGGTTCAGAATCTTCTCAGGTCCTATTCTGACCTCTCTCCAGCACTCTTTCCTTTCTCCTCTTTCTCTGACCCAATTATTCTTTGGCCCTTGCGTCAGAGATGATTTAAAAAATATAGTGACGATCATTGCACATTATAGAGAATGAAGTGCTGATTCTGACCAGCACTTTAAAAATGTCATTGCATTAATGCAGGTCACTGCTTGGGATTTTATTTTTAAGGTCCTCCAGTATTGTGTATTAAAATGGCTGGAGGTCTTAGCTGGCTTGTGTGGAGATTGGAGTCCCCCCACAGAGTGCAAAGGGGGGAAAATAGATGCCACCTTTTTTCGCCCTTCCTCAATATTACACTTGTAATTTTCCCACAAAACATTTTTCTAACAGCAAATGCCAATTCATCAAAAGCTAAACCTTTTGCAGAAAAGTTTTTGAAAGAAATTTAAAAAAAAACCAACATTTTGATGAGGTTGAAATGTTATGTTTCAACCTCTTCAAAATAGAACAATTTGATTTTTTCCATTTTGAAACTGCTCTTTTGTTTCAACCTTTTTATTTTAGGTAATATAAAATAAAGTCAAAATTGGAAAGAAAGACTCATATTTTATCTAAACAGAAATTTTCAACTGACCTGAAACAGCTTTTTTGAGGACTTTTGTTTTATGGGATACTTCAAATTTTCTTTACTTTCATTTTGTTTTGGAATGGAATTTTTTCCCCAAACGTAAAATATTCCTTGCAAAATGAAAGATCCAATTCCCACCCAGCTCTAATGTTTCATGCTGCTATGCAGATGCAGCTAGGGTGGGGTAGGGAATATTGAGTAGGAGAGCAGGATTCCTCTGTCTTGTCAAAAACCTAAGAATTGCGTTATTCTCCAATTTACACTACATGCTAAAGACCCCGTAGTGCCACAACCATTCTTCTGGCCAAGGGAGATTGAATGGGATTCTCTGTGAAACCCATCTAATGTCCTCAAGTGAAAAGCCATCACTGGGCTACGCACGATCGCTCCCACTTTCCTCTGGCTGCTAATGGACTGAACTCCCTTCAGAGCTTCATTAAAGTAGCTCATGGGCTTACAGATGTTGCCGCTCTTGAGTCATTCAGGAGTTGGGGATGCTCCTGACCTTTATTGGTTTAGTGAGTGAGATGACCAAACCTGGAATTCATACCCAAGTTTCCTACTTGACGGTGCGTAATGCTATGTCTATGGAGCAGACCTTTAGTAGTTAATTTATTGTGAATGCCTATAAAATGCATGTAGAAGGCAGACAGATCTGTCATAAATCTGAAAGTATCAGCTCAACTCTCTTGTTGTTTGCCAGCTAAATGCGTGGGGAAGATGCCTATGTTTTCATTGTAGTTTGGTTTGTGTGTAAGAGAGTTCAATAGACAAAAATTCTGGTTGTGCTGTAACATTCCAGCATATTTACACTGGGAAGAACCAGTGAGTTTGTTGGCATTCCATTCCATTGCTGGGTAAGTTTCAAACTCCTTGCTATGGTTTTGTATTTCCCTTCATTTCTGCAGGAGTGGGGCAGTTCAGCCTTCATCCAGAAATGAAGCATGGGAATTGTAAATTTTCCATTAAGTCCCATTTTCAAAAATGTTTAAGTTGTTTAGGAGCATAAGTCACATTGACCTTCAGTAGGATTGAAACTCTTAAGTAATTGAGGCACTTTTGAAAATTTTACCCAAAGTCTAATGTGCTAGACTGTGCAAAACAGAAATGACTTTACTTGAGATGCATGTCGGATAATATCTTCCTGCTAAGAAATGAGTGGAAACCAGCTCTATGCAGAGTTGTGATAAGAGTTGTTCATACATTTGAATAAATTGTCACACTGCTGAAAAATGGTAGCCCTTCATCCTCTGAAAGCAAGTAGTGAGCTAGCTCAATGTTCCAAGGAGATTGTAGTTGCTGAATAAACATTTTTTAGCATGTCCACTAAATGCCTTGCTCAAGTCACAAGTTGTTGGTGTGGATTTGAATTAGTCTATCTCCTGCACTGGCTGGGCCCCTTTGGCACCGAAGCAGCTGAAAGCTGACCTCCTAGGACTATGATCTATGCAGCAGCCTCTATCAGCCCTTGCCCATTCTCTCGATCCTCTTTGAATCAGTGACTGCCAAGCATGGTTCAGTCTCTCAGTCAGTGCAGGGAGCATTTCAGTGACAAAGTAGCCTGGCCTAACCTTTGATTTGTTGGAGGAGGTGCATTGTAGGAACTCCAGCCTATGGAGCTGTGCATCCTGTATGATTAATTATTTGTGGGGCAAAAGAAACAAAAACTCAGAGGGTTCAGTTCACCTCTTGATGTGTTCATTAACAACCAATAATCCCAAAGGAAGGCATAGGTGTGCATAGGGTCTCAAATGTTACAAATACTGTATCGTGTGTCTTTTTTTTTGTTTACATTGATGCCCTGATCCAGTGAGGTGCTGCGTGCCCTCAGGTCCCATTGATTTCAGTGGGAGCTGAGGACATTTATGTTCTCAGTTACAAAGCCCTGTTCTGTTCAGTGAAATCATCTCCCTCAAGTTCTTTTGAAGATAAATCTTGAGTTTGTTGTATATGAAAGAGCAAGGGATGGAGCCTTTTATAAACATGCACCTATTTCTCTGTTTCAAACATCGGAAGATTGAATATTTCAGGGTTTCAAAATGTTCAGTGATGTGAATTTTTAAAAAGAAAAGGAGTACTTGTGGCACCTTAGAGACTAACAAATTTATTAGAGCATAAGCTTTCGTGAGCTACAGCTCACTTCATCGGATACATTCGATGCTGTAGCTCACGAAAGCTTATGCTCTAATAAATTTGTTAGTCTCTAAGGTGCCACAAGTACTCCTTTTCTTTTTGCGAATACAGACTAACACGGCTGCTACTCTGAAACCTGAATTTTTAACAAACTTTAAACTGCAGGGATTAACCTCCTCTTCCTGCTTAGCAGTGGGCCAAATGCCACATGCATAATAATAAGGAAATGAGAAGTTTCTGCAATTCAATTAAAGCATGGAAAGGCTTTTTAACTTTCATCAAGTATGCTGGTAATCCTGATGCTTGATATGGAAACGTGACTGTTTTGACTTAAATATCTTGTATCACAGATATATTAAATTTATCTTTACTGGGAAATTTTCAGCAATCCCACTAATATTTATATCCTGTGTCCTGCTTTCTCCAGATTTGTTAATGAGGACACATTTAAGGAGACTATACGCTAGAACCTCAGCGTATTTACCTCTGTAAATCAGTGTAGTTTCATTTACTTCAGTGGAGCAGATTTGCACCAGTTGAGGCTTTGACCTGAAGGATGACAGGTTTCAGATCAACCTTAACCTAACCATCTACATGACACATTTTATCATTCATAAGTGCAACGTGCAAAAACTCTTATATTTTACAAACTTTTTGTAAGAAAGTAGCCCTGGCTGTTCCATGAGAAAGGCAGTTCTCTCAGGAAATCCAGCCTCAGGCCCTTCCCTCCCCTTGAATCCAGACTCCTTCCTGCTCCTATGCAGAGTCCATTGATTGCAGTGGGATTTCACGCAGGTGTTGGGATATGTCTACACAGCCCCCGGAAGCGAGCCTCCCAGTCTGAGTTGGCAGCTGTGGAGCTCTTGCTACCTAGGGTTGCCAACTTTCTAACTGCACAGAACAGAACACCCTAGCCCTGCCCCTTCCCCGAGGCCTGTCCTCCGCTCACTACATTTCCCCTCCCTCAGTGGCCCACTGTCCCCCACCCTCGCTCACTTTCACTGGGTTGGGGCAGGGGGTTGAGGTGTGGGGGGGGGAGGGGTTTGAGTTGCAACAGGAGGGAGCTCCAAGCTGGGGGTTGAGGCCAAGGGTTTTGGAATGTGGGCGGGGGCTGTGGGTTCAGGCAGTGGGTTGGGGTGCAGGAGGGGGTTCTGGGTTTGTGGGGGCTTGGTTGGGGCTTGGGGGTTGGGGTGCAGGCTTACTTTGGGTGGCTCCCGGTCAGCGACGCAGCAGGGATAAGGCAGACTCCCTTCCTGTCCTGGCTCCATGCTGCACCCCGGAAGCAGCCGGCAGGTCTGGCTCCTGGGCAGGAGGCTTCACGCACTGTTCTCACACACAGGCGCTGCCCCCTCGCCCCAGCTTCCATTGGCCACGGTTCCCAGCCAATGGGAGTGCAGAGCTGGTGCTCGGGACAGGGGCTGTGTGTGGAGCCCCATGGCCTCTACGCCTAGGAACCGGACCTGCTGGCCACTTCCGGGGCACACTGTGGTGCCAGGACATGTTGGGATGAGCCTGCCTTAGCCCTGCAGCACCGCTGACGGGACTATTAATGACTGCAGCTGCCAGGGTCCCTTTTCGACTGGGCATTCTGGTTGAAATGTGGAAACTTGGCAATGCTAGTGCTACTGCGCTAAATATAACTGTGTAGAAAGCATTCTGAAGTTGCAGCTTGGGCTGAAGCTGGGGTGCTGCAACCTACTCCCCCTGCTAGGCTTTAGAATCTGAGCACCAGGCTGAACTGCACCATCTACAGAGAGCTATTTTTAGTGCAGTAGCATGAGCCCCAGGAGCCCAAGTCTGTTGATCCGGGCTGGCAGGCTTGTTTCTGTGGGCTGTATAGACGCACCCTTACAGGTCAGCTGCATGGATCCAGTTGTGGATTGGGTACTGGACTGAAAGAAAGGAGACCCAAGTTCAATATCTCACTTTGCCACTGATCTACTGCATGACCCTGGGCAAGTTACTTTGCCTCTGTTTTCCCTTCCTTGTCTGTTCTGGCCTGTAAGATCATTAGGACAGGGATTATCTGTTACTATGTGTGCATTGCATCTAGCACAATGGGATTCTGATCTCATCTGGAGCCTCTGGATGCCATCACAATAAAAGAATAACAGTAATTAGAACTGGTAGGGTATTTTATTTTTTTAAAATGTCATAGGAAAATGCTATTTGTTGAAACCAAAGCTTTTCATGGGAAAGGGCCAGCTTTGACGAATTTCCTATTTTGAGTACATCTCAAAACTTTTTTTTAATATTATCAAAATATCCTGTTTTCAACATTTTTGAAATGAAAAGTTCCATTTTTTGGTTGGCAAGGACTTTGTTTTGAAATTTAGCTTAATTTATCATTTTAAAGAAAAGGGAGGGTTAAAGAATGTTGAAATCATAATAAAGCATTTCAAAATGATCAGATGAAATATTTCAATTGATCTGATATGATTTTTGTGTGTGTGTGTTCGTTTGTTTGTGAAACTTTTAGAATTTTTGACTTTGTCCCAATTTGGGACAGGAACATTTTTCAAAATCTTACAGTTTCTCCCAGGATTGGAGGCCATATTCCACCTAGCTCTTAAAATAGGCACAGCCAAGAGATCTGGATAAGTATCTGTCTAAACTTTTGAATCCTTATTTGAACTGCACTCCAGTGCTTTGAGGAATCATGTATCTATGCCTTATATAACCCTCCTTGTTCTCTCTTCTTCTTCCTCCTGTTTCGTCATCTTGATTGTTTTTCACTACTTTTCTGGTGAAAAAAGTATGATTTCAAAGTAAGGTAATGGGCAAAACATCAAGTTGCTCATAGTCCCTCCTTCCCCAGTTCTCATTCATATTGAGTGGGATGGATTTCTGCTGCCACAGCTTATTGTGCAACTCATGTTTGATCGTGTCTGAACCATTCTTTTAGAACATAAGAGCATAAGAACGGTCATATTGGGTCAGACCAATGGACCATTTAGCCCAGTATCCTGTCTTCTGACAGTGGCCAATGCCAGGTGCTTCAGAGGGAATGAACAGAACAGGTAATCATCAAGTGATCCATCTCTTGTCGCCCATTTCCCAGCTTTGGAAAACAGAGGCTAGGGACACTTCAGAGCATGGTTTTGCATCCCTGCCCATCCTGGCTAATAGCCATTGATGGACCTTTCCTCCATGAACTTACCTTGAATCCTGTTATAGTCATGGTCATGGTGTCCCCACAGGGCTAGCTCAGGAAACCCCTTTCTAAAGAGCTGCAAACTCTAGACATTGGTCAGTCTTTTAATTGAAAATAATCAAGGAACAAAACTTCCAATAGTGAGGTATTTTTGAGCAGTTTGTGAGTGTAGGTATAAGTGTTTAATCCCAGAATCCATTTAAAAGGCCTTAAAGCCATACATATGTACAAATGATGAATGAAGTGGAACAATTTTGTTTTATGTGTATTCCTTACCATGCTGTTCATTAGCTGAATAAAGAGAATAGTTTCAGAATTTCAGATCAAGAGTCTGTCGAGGTTTGCAAGCCGAATGACTCATTCAGAAGCACTGCCCCGTGGGATACCTGGGCTTTGGAGTGATCTTGAATCTCAAATTTCTCAAGATGGCAGGGGCAGGGAATGTCATGGAGGAAGCGCTCATAGTCTCCAAAGGGATGATGAAGTCTAATTTACTCCTTGTTGCACCCCAATACGGTAGCAGTGTCCAGCTTGGTGAGAGGAGATTGCCTCAGTCAAAAGGGTACAGTTGTTTATGTAGCCAGTGATGATAGTGATGTATGGAGAGGGCATGTGTGGAAGAGATTCTCAGCCCAATGGCACTGCAGGCTGCCACCGTAGGGATGGGAGAACACATATGGATAAATAAAAGCTTCCTTGCCCCACGTAAGCCTTTTCTCTAGGTGAACCAAAACCAAAGTTTTTAGCAGTAGTCAAAACATTTGGCTAACTTTCTTTGGATTATCATCTTTCACTTCTGTGCAATTTCTAGTTTCAGAATACCATAAAAATGTCTCTTGCTTTATGTCTAGCCCAACTTGAAACAGGAAGCATCAGAAGTTTTATAAGAAAGCATATTTAGCTGAGATTTCCAAGCCAGTTTTGCAGATCGAAGGGGTTCAGGTGGTTTGGATATTATTATCCTCTAAATGGAATGGCCAAACTTTGACACTCATCTGTCACAACTCAGGAGGAGGAGAGAGTGAAAATCCGAAGACCCCATTTAGACAAGCTAAAGTCCCAAGTCTTTGTCTTGGGGTAAAGCATGGGTGTTTCATCTTTGGGCCAGCACTACTATATATGGGTCTAGTCAGTTGGACAAACTTTAAGACCTTTTGCTTGAGCATCTAAGGATCACTGAAATAAAAGACAAAAGGGAAGGCCTGCAGCAATAATTTAAAATGTTCCATTATATCACATGAAACTATCAAATGCTCATCTTTGGACATCAATGGAGTCTGCTGCTGTGAAGCACTGAACTTGTATATATCAATATTTGTACTTTGTAGCAGCACTCCAACTTGGGCAATGCTTCAACATTCCAATGAAGATCATGTGATTTTTCCCCCCCACCCCCCAAAAGCCAGCTACATCCATAACCCCAGGGTCCAGTATGCTGAATTGGTGATAAAATCAAAGTGGGAGTGGGGGGATATTTTTACAGAGAACAGACATTGCTTCCTTTTGACAAGAGACAAATGTTTCATTCAAATGCTGCATTTCGCATATTGGAAACAGTAATGAATTCTTGTGCACCTTTCTGCCTAGTTCACAATGTCAGCCACAGGCATTGAGGCGCCTCAGGCTTTCCTCACAAAATTAAATTTAATGTTACACCCTCCAGTGGAACGGTGCATAAATCAAGTGTTTGATTTGCATGGGCTCTAGTGAACAACCCCATTCTGTGCAAATATAAACATAAACCCAGCCTTGAATATTATGTCAGGGACAGGAACAAAGCAATCTAGGGCTTCCAATAAAAGTCTGCTACCAAGTGTAATTCATGCTGGTATTATGCTGCTCTCATGTCAAACCTGTTATTAAAATTCTTGTTTTTGCCTCCTTTTTTCATTTCAAAAGAAAATGTTTTTTCTGACCTTCTTGTATTCTGAAAAAACCAGTATACACCAGTACTATTTATAAACTGGTGTCAGCTAGGGGAGTCTGAGAGAGAGAATTGTTTTTTCCTTGGTAAGCAGTAAACCTAGCATGGATATAGGGATAGTAAAGCAAAGCCAGGATGATCATGGAATAAAAATTCATAAAAAAAGATGAGGTGGCTATGTAACTTGTTCCACTAGAGGCTGTGTTCCCATGTGAATGCTCAAAGCTGGCACAGGGCAACTAAGTTTAAAAATTTACTGGAAGGCAATAAATAAAGGGAAATTAACTTCTATTTAGATGCAGAATATGTGCCCAGTTCAGTAAAAGTTCATCTGTATATGCATCTGTCGGTCTCTCTGATTCTACCAGGTCATCATATACTGTACAATTCCGCCATATACTTGTGTTATAAATGTATGAACTTCACAGTAATAATTTTTCTGTTACTTTGTAACTGGCTCTATAGTTTACTAATAATTTCTATGGCAATCCGGTATCTTCCCAACAGATCACAGCTTCCCAGATCATATAGTTAAGTGAAAATTTGCCTGTGAGCAGTTCAGTGCTAGTTTGATCTCCATCAATGGTGGGCTTCCACCATTGTACCTGTATGTTTGTTGTATATTTTGGTACATTTTTATTTGTAGCTTTGAGCGGATTAGCATCTAGGAGCCAGTGGTGAAATCCTGAGCCCGTTTACTTCAACAGGGCTTAGATTTCACCACAGATCTTCAACTGTTATAAACTGGGAGCTTCTTTAAATTTAATGGAGCTATGCTGATTTACATCAGGTGAGGATCTGACTCCTAGGTCTCAAATGTTCTAATTTACCATAAATGGAAGATGTGGTTTCTTTTCAGTTTAATCCTAACTCAGAATTTCCTGGTTTTATAATTGTTGTTTCTTAAGTGTTTTATTTTTACTTTTAAATTATAGACATACATTCTCAACTTGAATTAAAGTTTAATAATGTATATTCTATGAAAATTTTATTTAGATAGATAGGTATAGATATAACTGTGTTGTTGTAGCCATGTTGGTCCCAGAATATAAGAGATGCAAGGTGGGTGAGGTAATATCTTTTAGTAGACCAGCTTCTGTTGGTGACCATTACAGAAGTTGATCCAATAAAAAATATTACCTCACATACCTTGTCTCTCAAATTTCATAATAGCAGTTACAGCATGTTAATTTAATACTAATGCTAAAGAATTATTAAAGTCACATTCATTTAGTTCTATCAAATAGGCTTCTTTGCAGTCAGTAACTCTGACCTTTTTGATATGATTTTGTTCAGAATAAGGTTATTATCTTGTTAACTTGTAATTAATTGCCTTATCAAATCTTAAAACTGGGCAAATAATTCATAACTCATTTATTTGATGGGTTTTTCTCTTTGTTTCTTTGCAAATTGCCCTCAAGCACATCACAATTTTCTGACTTGTTCAAAATAATTTGCTGAATAATTTTGGAGAGTAAAGCTGGCTCTGCAGGTTGACTGCAAGCAGATAGCTGTAAGTAGAAATTTTGAACTGTTTTACTAGGAGTTGCAGATCACATATTATGTTTCTGTTCTCTGTTTGCATGATCACCTGAGATATTGGGTCTCAGGGGTGAATACTCATGTTCACAAACTCAAGATTTCATCTCCATTAATATTCTGCCAATTTAGCTTAACTATTGCTGTTTCTGTGGACACTCAAACAGGGGAGCTCATTTGCTAAGATATTCACAGGAAGTGAAGACACAAGGAGTAAAAACACAAAAGTCAATTTAAATGTGTGAGACTCAAATATATCAAATTTAAATTGCTAATTCACACTTAGAATCTGAATGTATGAACCCTTTAATGAATAATCCTCATCTGTATACCTGTACTTGCACTTCTGTGCAAATTACTTGCTTATAATGGAAGTACCAATGGCCCATTGTTACATGACTCTTGTTTTTATCGAGTTTGAAGTTCTTGTTACTCATTATTACCTAGAGGCCCTTAATTGAGATCAGGGGACTGTATAGTTAGGTGCTGTAGAGACACATAGCAAGAGACAGTGTCTGTCCTAAAGAAGAGTTTGCAATCTGAAAGAACAAAACAGATGAAGACAGAGGACAGGTGTACTCACAGGTGAGATTAGTCCCTTAAAGTTGTGATTGATTTCCAGTAGGAATGCAGCAGAAAATTCTGCATCCAAACACCTCTGAATTTTGGAGGAGTTCATATCCAGTTCTAGACCCTAAACCTTACAGTTTCCATCTCTGTAATTGACTTAACAAAAATCTTGGGTCCAAACTCCCCCAAATTTTAAAGAAGTTAGATTCAAATCTGAGCAGTGCAATTCAGGCCCATTTCAAACTTCCAGAATCCAGTTCTCCTCCTGCTGCATTGCCACTGTGCCAGATCCATTTTTCCACAAGAGCCAAAGTTCAGATCCCTCTAGTTCTCTGAAGCTGATATTAGTTTGGCATGTTTCTCATTCACAATAAATGCGGAAGTTGACACGTTATTGTAAGAGAGAGATCCAGGTTATTTCCCCATTTGGGCTGCAAAAAGAGCCACATAATTGTTCCTTATTTCTTATGTCTGTTTCGAGAGGTCTGAGGAAGGCCGTTGGCTATTCAATAATATTGACTGGTCTGTATGCTTGAAGGCTTTAATGAAGCAGGGCACAGGTACTGCACTGAAAAGTGTGGATGGGCAATATAACTGCTTATCTGCACCCAAACTCAGGCATCAGTGTTATGCCCTCTTTGGAAGGGAGCTTCTGCCTCCTTTATATTCTTTGGGGAATGGGGCTACCGGAATTTGGGATATACAAGAGCAAGGATGATACTACTTTTATCATTTGCCTCTGTGTCCCCATTGCCGTGAAATGTCCTCCCCTTCAGCCTGAGGACCAAGGAGCTAGCCCTCTTTTAAATTAGCAGCATATTAACTTTATGGCTTTAAACTGGTTTAAATTATTCATGGTTCCTATATGTTTTTTACAAAGGAGGACTTGTGGCACCTTAGAGACTAACAAATTTATTTGAGCATAAGCTTTCGTGAGCTACAGTGATGATGAAGTGAGCTGTAGCTCACGAAAGCTTATGCTCAGATAAATTTGTTAGTCTCTAAGGTGCCACAAGTCCTCCTTTTCTTTTTGCAGATACAGATTAACACGGCTGCTACTCTGAAACCTGTCATATATGTTTTTAAGGTGTTGTTGAAAGCAGAGTTAGGCCAATACTGAGTACTCTGGAAAAAGCCCATCTGAGCCTTTTAAACAGTATTTATTTTGTCATAAAATGTACAGGATATTTTTGTAGACAGACATTATGTATATGCCAGACCCTCTGCTTCTCTCTCAGGTACAATCCCCATTGGAGCTAATGGTAGTTTTGCCTGAGTAAGGACTGTAGGACTGGGCTCTTGGTAAGGAAAATAAATTCTTATTCGCAGTACCATAAAAAGCATATTACTAACATGAGGCATTAATCGTTGAACAAGAATAACATGAAACTCAGTCTTAGGTAGAATCATAGAAATGTAGGGCTGGAAGAAACCTTGAGAGGTCATCAAGTCCAGCTCCTTGCACTGAGGCAGGACTAAGTAAACCTAGACCATCCCTGAAAGATGTTTGTCTAAACTGTTCTAAAAATCTTTGGTGATGGGGATTCCACAACCTCCCTTGGAAGCCTATTCCTGATATTAATTACCCTTTCAGTTACAAAGTTTTTCCTAATGTCTAACCTAAATCTCCCTGCAGATTAATCTCATTAGGTAGAGCATGGAACATACACAAGTTATTATAAAATGAGAATTGTTCAGATTGAATCTGGCTTACAGTGTAATTATAATTAAACTTATTGGATAGTGGGTTGTCAAGTCATTTAACCTTCCTATGTTTCAGTTCCCCAATCTGTAAGATGGAGATAATAATACTTCCTTACCCCTTAGGGTGTTGTGAGCCTTAATTCACTGATATTTGTAAAGGACTTTGGGATCCTCAGATGAATGCTGCAGTGTGAGTACAAAGTATCATTATTATTAACCATCTGTTTTATTTTCCTCTTTTTCAGGCAGCATTTGTCTTTTATATTTCTCTATGTAAAATTTACTGAAAGTATTATTTTAAAAGGTCATCTTCAATACTTAGATCCTGATTCAATAAATCACTTAAGCACCTGATTAACTCCCATTGACTTAAATTACTTACTTTGATTTATTTTAGAGTCAATGGGACGTAAGCATTTGCTTAAGTTAAGTTCATGCTTAATTGTGTGGTGGGTAGGGATGAACTTAAGTGCATGCTGAAAATTAAACACATGCTTTTATGCTTTGCTGAATCACATCTTAGACATCCTACTGTATTTAACTGTAATACTCAATGACAGAAGTTACGATGCTAACCAGAGGTTTTCAAACTTTCTTGGGGCACTCATTGGCAATCTGCAGAGTGCAGGCTGATTATATGGTGTTAACTCTCCTTCTTTTTTCCAGCTGTTAAGATCATATTAAAAATACCTTAATTTTTTCCTAATACAGTATTATGCAATTGCTGTCACTGCCACTGGGATGCTATGTGCTTGTAAATAGGAAGGGAACTGGTCTATGCAATTGGGGATTCAGAAGAGATGTGGGACAATTGCTATATTAATATACAGCTCATGCTACAAAAAGGTTTGAAAACACCTGTGCCAGGATACATGTGAAATATGGAGAACAGCAGAATAATACAAAGGTCTGTCCTTTCACATCAGTGGAAAGTTGCATTACAATAAGGTTTGGTTATGATTAAAGAGATATTGTTATGCGACGACTATGCAGTCAGTTCTTAGCAACTTAGAAGCTTTTAATGACTGTTGTTTTGTTTATTTATACAATTGTAAATGACATGATTGTAAGAGAGACAATTGAATGACTTGTCTTGATGGTTCCCACCTTTGTGACATGGGATATATGCTATACCGTCTCTTCTAGGGCTAAAAGGGGTTGAATAGTGACTAAGTGACCTTTCCTTTTACTTGTGTCTTTACTGAGCTCTTCGAGAATTTTGAATTTGTGGCCATAGTGTTATAAAATGAATGATCATCCTCTGTATCAGAAAGGAAGGATGTTTTTGTGGTTTAAACACTAGATTGGAAATATGGAAAGACTGCATTCAATTCTGCCACAGACTTCCTGTGTGCCTTCTTGGGCAATACATGCAATCGCTCGCTGCCTCAAGTCCCGATCTATAGAATAGGTCCTTTCTGTTATCTTTCTTCTCTGTTTAGATTGTAAGCTCTTGGCGTGGTGACTCTCTTACTGTTTAAATATTGGGGCCTTAAAGTGTTATTTTAATATAAATAGTAAAAGGGTACTTGGTAATTCAATTAATTCTATATTAAAATTAATATTTTAATTTAGGTGTTATATATTAATGATATTAGTGTCCATGGACACTTGCCACTTCCACAGAGGTCTAAAAGTATGCTATGAATTAGCTGCGAAATTCATTGAGGGCTATCATTGAGTGCTGGATATAGTAGGGTTGGTTCCAAGTCCAGACTTCTCCTGGTTATAAAACTTATTTACTCTTAATACTAGGAAAGATGTATACTCTGGAAACCAGCCAAATTTACAATTCTAGTACAAAAATCTCCATCTTTTCCTTTCAGCATTCTTCAGTAATGCAAAGCTCCTCATTTGGGTGGCTTCACAGGCACTTTTTATTACAGTATTAAACTTGTTTATTTCTGTAGCGCCTAAGGACCAACCAAGAGTGGGGCCGCTTGTGCTAGGTGTTGTACAAACAGAGTTCCTGCCCTGAAGAGCTGTGCTGCTGTAAAGCTTCAGTGTAGACACTACCTACACCAACAGGAGAACCCCTCCTGTTGGCACAGGTAATCCATCTCCATGACAGGCAGTAGCTAGGTGGACAGAAGAATTTTTCCATAGACCTAGCATTGTCTACACTGGAGCTTAGGTGATACAGCTATGTCTCTCAGGGGTGTCAATTTTTCACACTCCTAAAGACATAGCTATTGCAATGTAAGTGTCCACTGTAGACCAGCCCTAAGCAGACAAGACAGTCACGGCGTGAGAGAAGGAGCAGAACGCAGAAGTAGAGTGAACAATGTGATGGCAGCAAATGTCATGCCGGTTCCATGCATTTTTGAGGGATGGGGATTAGATAGGAGAGGATCAGCTAGCTGGAAAGAAAAGGGAAGAGAGAGGGGACATTGAAAGGAAAGGAGACAGGAGGAGCTAAGGGTATGAGGGGCAGGTCTCAGGGCAGGTGAGGAGCCCGAGAGGGAGGGGAAGTGTAAGCTGAAGATAACTGCCAATAAGCACACGGCAGAGAAAGTCCAGTCAAAACTGTAGTATGTTCTCTGAATGTCCAGAGGTCCCTGCTTTGGCTGCTTCTGCATCTGCTCCTCCTGGCTTGAATCTGGCTGGCTCCACTCAGTTTTTCCCAAGGCCACATTGTGGGATGGAGGAGAAGCACCTCTTGGGTCCTAATTTCTCCAGAATGAGGGGATCTCCCCTGCATTGTTCTACTTCTGAAAGGGTGCTAGGAGGAGGGGTGGGTCCAGCTGGGCCCCATTTCCCACCCCTATCCCAAGCAGAGCAGTCCCTTCAGTCATCCTTAAAAACTTAAAAAATATCGCTTGATTCCTGTGTTGTTCCTTATGCTGACTATAAGAATTATCTTGAATGCTGTAGATACTGAGGTAAAGTTATGTAGCTATCTAAGGCCCGGATCCTGCACGCACTTATACCTGTGCTTAACTCCATGCATAGAAGTAGTCCCACTGAAGTCAGTGGAACTATTCATGGGGATAAAGCTAAGCAGCTGTATAAGTATGCAGGGTTGGATCCTAAGATAGCATCTGAGGCAATCACTATATTCCCAAGGGTGATCACTAAATAATGACCGTTCTTAGAAAACAGCAAGAGCATTCTGACCATTCGGGAGCTGCCTTTCCAAAAGTATTCACAGTGGGACTGGAGGGACTGATTTTCAATGGGTAAAATCCTGGCTCCATTCAGCTCCAAGTCAATGGCAAAACTCCCATAGATTTCAATGGGGCCTGGATTTTGCTCCCCAGGGAATTAGTCAGCCATCTAGAGTGACAGAAAAAATAATTTAAGATGACCACTATCTACTTTCTCTGACACCCAAAAAATCTTGATGAATTTTCCAATCTCTCCACACATCAGTGTCTTGTTGTTCTTAATTACCCAGAAAAACATGGCAGCTGTCCCATCCTATCCCATTCCATCATGAAGCTGTCAAGATTGCAAGTTCATACCCATGTATTCTGCAACTTGGTAGAGAAAGTTCCCTTTTTTCTTAAAACAGCTGTGAAATTATTGTGAAGAGCACTAGGGCCCATCATGGATTGTCAAGCTAGAGCTCTGAGCTAGTGATGTTCTCAGGATCACATAGGGCCAACTCTGAGCTTGCTGATGTGATCCCCTTTCTAGTGCTGGGCAACTCCCTTAGCCACTCTGTTTCACTTTCCCCACCGCTCACAGAATCAGCGTAGTAACACTTCCCTAGTAAGGGCCTCATGAGGATTAGTCAGTCAGTCTGTTGGTTTAGCACTCTGAAAAAGAAAATCACAATGTATTTTTAATAAAGTCTGTTTGAATCCTACTGCACTAGGTGCCTAGGGTTCTTTGGGGCAGGAGGTATTTGTAACTAATAGGTATTAGTAACTAATAGGTAATAAATTTATTTTATTTTTTATGTGTGGCCCAATTCTGATCTCCGACACCTGAATATACTTGGTTATTTAGCATGCGTATAGGGTAGTGTGTGGAGCCGTCATACATGGATCGATATCTCATTATGAGGTATGTCACCAAAATGTGACACTGACCCACACAGATATGTTATCTCACTATCTGTCTGGAAAATTATAGACATCAGAAATACTTGGATACTAGATATTGAGGTTGTGAAAAAGCTTTGTACGTATTACAGAAATGAATTATACACCTAACTCCTTCTTCTCTTAATTTGCCTTGTGTCCTCTATTCTAGGTCTTTTTCACACATTTTAAAGGCCAAAGCTGCACATTTGGACTTTGACAAGCTGAGATCTGACACCTCTCTCATGTCAGAGATCAGAATCTGACCCATATCAGACAGAGATTAAAATTTTCAGTTGTCTGGAAATTAAAGCTTGATCAAGGACTCTGTAATGCAGTTGATCGAGATCAGCACCATGTCAAATTTGTATTGTCATCATCATGATTAAGAGAGGACATGAAGGGTGACCCCTCTCTTGATTGAATCTGTAATAAATAATGAGAATGGTGGAAACCTATTCTAATCAAGGGCGTGGGGGGAGAAATTGCAACTTAAAAAGGTAATGTAAAAATCCAGTGTTTTATCTACTACCCAGTAATGTAATATCTTAAACGTATCAAAGGATCTCGTTCTTAATACAACTGGGAAGAATGCAATTTACTTCAAAGAACACCTTTATAACATCCTTGGGAGCCTGACTCACTTTCAAATTTTCTGATATGAAAAGTAGCTTAGTGTAGTACCCAGCCCTGATAAATTTCCTTCAAGCTGGGATCCCCGTAAAAGGAAGACTGGCCCTGATTCTGCAACCTCTAGCCCAATAGGGCTCTGTGCAGGTGCAAGGGCCTGCCTGTATGGAGCAGCTTGCTGGAGCTTGTATGTGAAATGAAGCCTGATCTCCTAATTGTTTGTTGGGGGCACTTGCTCAGCTTTCTTCTCCCCACTTTCTAAAAGCATCATTAAACCCTTAAAATGAAAATACTAGTTCACTTTACAGCAGATAAGGAACTTGGCCTGGATCCAACAAGGATTTTTGCCATATTTGGTCTACTTCAGGTAATAACCTTATTTTCTTCCTCAGTAGATCCTGTACCTAACCTAACTGTAAAGCTACTCAATGAAATAAGTGCAAAATATTCTTACCCAGCTGGCTCCATGCTCTCCTTTATATTCAATCATGAAGAATAATGAATCAGATGATTGCAGTGGTAAAATCCAAATGTAGATATTTGCTGTCCCTACTAATGAGAGAAAAATATAGTAGACCATTGGCCTAAAGGCTCCAGCTGTGATTCCTTTGTAACTTAGAGTGCATTAAAAAAGCTTCAGTCAGCAAGATAAGTTAATTTTTTATGACCTTTATAAACTGTTTTAGCCTGGAACTCAGGAACATCTCTTTAAGATTAAATTTTTAAATCCTTTTAGCTCAGAATTGCTAAGCGTCTTGAGACCTTTTTGTTTCAGAAAAAAAACACAAAATCTATAAATAAATTCTGTTTGTGACAATTATTGTCAGAGTAATGATTAGCTAACATAGCACTCTTTGTTTTTAGTGTTTCTGTCTCTACAATGCTAATCTAATATAATTCACTTTCCCTTAATTTAAAAGTTGCTTACGATGTGCATCATTACCAGTTACTGTTGTCCACATTTGCAAATTCTTGGAGAAGCAAATTGAATTGTCACTGATGTCATCTTCTTTCGTGAGACCATTGTTCGGTTAGCTAAAAAAAAAAATCATGATTCCATCATGGAATGCACAGTAGCAACACTCTGAGAAATTATAGAACAAACCTATTAATTCATAATCACACAAATGGATTCAATACAATGCTGGTGTGGTGTGAATAATGTGTAAAGCATTGTCTGCACATCACTCATCTTAAACAACCTCCTTTCATTCTATTCGGTTGTCTTGAAGTGGAGTTTTAAACATCCCCGAGTTTCGTAATGCTAAAGGTTGGGTTGGATGGGAGCATATAGTGACTGCAAAACTCACCTCTGCAATCCTTGCTATACATACTATCTCTTCTCAGCAGAGCTGTCTAGTTGTAAAGCTTTTTATTTCCTAGTAAAATTTGGAGTTACTTTTTTTTTTAATTTATATTTTGTCACAACACAGAGTGAGTCAGTCTATTGAAATCAGTGGAATCACATGGGCATAAAGCTGGTGTGCTGTAATGGTGAATGAATCAGGCTCTGAGTAATTACACTGCCAGGTAAGGAATGATAGGTCACTAGAATACAGTGGAGTCGCATCTTACGTGGGGGTTAGGTTCTAAAGTCAGCGCGTAAGGCAAAAATCGCGTATAGTCAAAAAGAGAGAGAGATGAAAGAATGAAAGAATAAAAAAAGGGAGAAAAATGACTTCAACATCGTTATGCACAAACCAGAGTGCCACAAGATGGCCAGGAGTATTGTCTACAATCGGCAACACTTTAAAGTCAAGTCCTTTCTCTTCGAGGTACTGCTTGACCTCCGGAATGAAACACGTGTGGAACCAATCCAGAAATAATGGTGCTGTCACCCAACCTTTTTATTAGATTGCCAGAACACAGGCAGGAGATTTTTGTTCTTCCCTTTTAGGGCACGGGGATTTACAGCCCTGTAGAGCAAGCCCAGCTTTATTAAATGCACAGGCGCATTGCCACAAAACAACACAGTCACTCAGTCTTTAGCTGCTTTGAAGCCAGGGGCTTGTCTTTCTGATTTTGAAGTATAAGTGCGGTTGGGCATTTTTTTCCAGAAGAGCCCAGTCTCATCAGCATTAAAAACTTGTTCCGGAAGATAGCCCTTTTCTTCTATGATTTTCTTTAATTGTTCGCGATAGGCTTTTGCCGCTTCTTCATTGGCAGATGCAGCTTCACCAGACGTCTGCATGTTTTTGAGGTTGAAGCGGTTCTTAAAACTATTAAGGCAACCTTGGCTAGATTTGAATTCCTTCCCATCAGAAGGCTGTCCCTCTTCGGCGGGAGGATTGAACAGCGCGTAGAGGCTAAGAGCCTTTTCTCGCAAAGTGTTGCCATCGATAGGCACACGTTTACGGTTCATGTCTTCCAACCATAAGTTTAATGCCTTTTCAGTCTTCACTAAAGTCTTATCACGCACCTGGATCATCACCTTAGCAGTTATTGGAGCACTTGATGCCATGGCTTGACGAATTTCTCTCTCTCAAATCTTGATGGCACGGATGCTAGATTAGTTGTGGCCATATTTATGCGCCACGTTGGAGATTGACATACCATCTCTCAATAAGTCCAACACAGCCAGTGTTGGAACAGATTGCTGTTTCTTCGGTTGAGCACCAGATGAAGTAGTTGGCTTGCATTTAGGGGCCATATTGTACAAAAAATATGTATCTTTAAACACTAGAATCACACTCAGTGCGGCGAGATGCTCACCGGATTGACCCCTGAGCATTCTTCCATCGACTCCTGTACAGTACTCCTCCACGGCGAGTTATTGTTGTTTTTCTTTTTCTTTTTTTTTTTTTGCTGAGCGCGTATAGTTGAATTTGCATAAGTTAAATGCACATATGATGCAACTCCACTGTAGTACTCCTAGACTGAGTTTAACAGAGTGTATTGTCTCTTGGTTAGAGTAGAGGACTGTATTCTACTTCCAGCACTTCCACTGAGTGATCATACAGTTAGACCTTGGGCAGGTTTAGTTATCTTTTTTTGCTTTAGTTTACCACCCATCTGTATGAATATCCCCTATTTTAATGTTTGTAAATGGTTATCTGCATCTTGGAGATCAGACTAGATGGTCACAGTGGTTCCTTCTGACCTTAAAATCTATTAATCTGAAGGAATTACTGTTGATTATAAATAATCTCTTAGAGATTCTGCTTGCTCTGATACTGACTCAAAAGGAATTTGGATTTACTTTTACAGATGTATCAGTTATCGTGTTGTTTTGAAAAATATAAATGGCTGGTAACCTATGCTGAGTATTTAATTTGTTCATTTGCAAGGTAAGGGTTTAATAACTCATTTGGTTGTTCACCTCCCTCAATAAATACTGAATACAGAAAATAGCACTAATGTTTTGCATAGTAGTAGCACTTTTAATTCACACTTGAATAACCTTGTGTTTAAAAACAATAGTCTATTTAGGTAAATTTCTTCAATTTCAATTATATTCAAAGATGCCCCTTCTTGTGTATAACTTAATTAATCAGGCATGTCTGCTGTTTCTAGTTTCTAATGTTTTCCGGCTTCACAAAGGCTGAATAGAAATGTACAGCTGCATCATTTTCTTCAGAAATCATATCTTCTGCTTGCTGCTGAACAATACAAAATGTGTTATTGATCATATACATGATTGGATGGAGGTTACTGGAGGGAATACCCTCTGTAAATTTCCTTTGATCCTACTAAATGTTGTTACCACTCTGCTACAGGAAATAAGTTAGTGTAATGATTTTAGAGTGGCGGTATTGTTGGCTATATCAAAGATGAAACACTGACGGTGTTCCCTTAGCAGACTTTTTATAGTAGGGCCACCATGAAATATCTGAAGACCATTATTTACTGGAAATAAAAGAACAAGGCAGAAATCGATTACTACGACCCTAGATTTATGTCTCCATTGCATTCTGTATACATCTCCTATTTGTTCTAACTTCATGGAAAGATGTTTAATATATAATGGAAAGAGGCTTTTGATTTTGATTTATTTATTGTTTATTATTTTTGGCATTCCTTGGAGAAATTCTGGAAATCAATACTTAGATGTATGTGTATGTGCATATAGGTACTGGGAGGCAGTGGCAATTGATGTATCTGTGCATTTTACACAGATAAGGGGGGTTCTTTAACACACTGAACTCTGTGGTCACAAGTAAAATGCACTTGGCTTAAGTGGAAGAGAGCTGCATCTCTTCTGTTTGGTAATATAAAATGATCCAGGAAGCATAATCCCTTTAAAAAATGCATCATGTTAGGCATTGTTCCTGCAAACACTTGCTCACATGCTTAGCTTTAAGCACATGAATAGTCCCGTTGATTTCAATTTGGGTACTCACAGGCTTAATGTTTCACACATGTTTGTCAGATTGGGGCCTTGTTCCAAGGAGTAAGAGAAGTGTTACCATTAACTTCAATGAGAGCAGCACCTTTTTTGTTTTTTTTGTATCATAGCAGTATTGCCAACCCCAAATGTTCAAAAATCATGAATCGGGTCCCAAAAAAACCATGAGTGTTTTTTTTTTTAAATAAACATTGGGATTTTTTTTTTTAAATTGCCTTCAGGTTTCTGAGACCTTAGTCACATTTTGAAGCTGTTCTCCACAACCATGATGGCTCAAAACTTACTTTTTAAAAAAGAAATTAAAGCTGAGATTCTTACCTAATCGCATGACTCCAGGAGCTGGGACTTTAAGAAAAGCATTAGATAGCGTGAGACCTGAGATAAAATTGTAAGAGTTGGCTACACCATTATACTAGTGCCCTGAGGCCCAAAGCAAGCATGAGAGCTCCCATTGCACTAGGTGTTAGGATATAGATATTCAGGCCTGTCTGTAAAGGCCTATACTCTAAGAATTTAGCAAAAAGAAAAGGAGTACTTGTGGCACCTTAGAGACTAACAAATTTATTTGAGCATAAGCTTTCGTGAGCTACAGCTCACTTCATCGGATGCATTCATCGGAAGTGAGCTGTGAGCTACATCATCGGATGCTGTAGCTCATGAAAGCTTATGCTCTAATAAATTTGTTAGTCTCTAAGGTGCCACAAGTACTCCTTTTCTTTTTTCGAATACAGACTAACACGGCTGCCACTCTGAAACCTCTCATTTCTGTGTTTGTTCTATCACTGTAGTCCCCATTTCCCCATTGTTTGTCTGTATAATCTCTGTCTGGTTCTGTGATTTGTTTCTGTCTGCTGTATAATTAATTTTGCTGGGTGTAAACTAATTAAGGTGGTGGGATATAATTGGTTAAATAATCATGTTGCAATATGTTAGGATTGGTTAGTTAAATTTCAGTAAAATGATTGGTTAAGGTATAGCTAAGCGGAACTCAAGTTTTACTATATAGTCTGCAGTCAATCAGGAAGTGGGTGGGTGGAGGAAATTGGAATCATGTTCAGGAATGGGAACAGGACACAGGTGTAAGGCTCTGTGGTGTCAGAGCTGGGAAGGGGGACACTAAGGAAGGAAATTGGAATCATGCTTGCTGGAAGTTCACCCCAGTAAACATTGAATTGTTTGCACCTTTGGACTTCGGGTATTGTTGCTCTCTGTTCATGCGAGAAGGACCAGAGAAGTAAGTGGGTGAAGGAATAAGCCCCCTAACACTAGGTACCATACGGACATGAAGAACAAAGGCTGCCTTTGGCAGCAAAAAGGGTCCAATTGTTTCGGACAAGTCGTAACAGGTGAATGAAACAGATGAAAGGGGTGAAGAAAGGATGAGGTAACCAGCAAGTTGTACACAACTTTTTTTTTCCACCAAATGCATCCAATGAAGTGAGCTGTAGCTCACGAAAGCTTATGCTCTAATAAATTTGTTAGTCTCTAAGGTGCCACAAGTACTCCTTTTCTTTTTATCTCCATAGTGTAACCCATCTCCTTCTTCCCCCTGCTCCTTCTTTCTAGCATACGTTACAACTTTGATTGCCTGTGGTGTCCATCGCTTAGCGCTAGATCATTAGAGCTATGTATAACCAATTTTTTGGGGTCGCTAGTAGTTCTCTAATTAAAAAAAATGCATCAAATGAAACATTTTGTTTTGTGAATCTTGCCTGAAAAATCAAATCATTTTTGAAATGAACTGTTTTGATACTTTAAAAAAAATGTTTTTACTCAAACAATTTGCTGAAAGTGGCCCGATTTTGGGAAATGTTTCTATTAACCTGAATATGCATTTTTGGGTGGAAAAAAAAGTTTAGTCCAAAATTTGTCACCGAGCTCCGTAAATTATAATGTGGAGACAGTCAGAAGTGGTGTGAAACGGCCATGCCACAGCTGGGAGCTCTGGGAGCCATCCTGACTCAAAGAGAGAGAATCTTTCCCTGCCCTCCCAGCATGCATGCTAGCTACCATTGCTCCTTTATGGAGGAGTGTAAGCTGCTTTTCCATGCATGTTGTTGCCACTCCATAGCTTGGCTCCATCTCCCCCTGGCCTTGTCCCCTTTGCATCTGAGGCACCCTTCTTGGGGAGGAGTAGGGTGGGAGCAGTTCCTGCAGTCCCATGCAAAGAGATGCAAGAAGCTGCACCTTTTGTCAGTATCAATGAGTGAGATTATTCTATGTCGGAGTAAGGGAGGGGAGTGTTAAAACTGAAAAGAAAGTGTGCGAATCACCCAATAAATGCTTTAGCTCTGATTCTCCTCTCACGCTGGTGTGACTCCATTGACTTCAGTAGAATTATTCCTCTTTGGCACCAGCGTAAGTGAGAAGAAAATCAAGGCCCTTTATCTCATTAAGTTGGGAATGAACCCAGCTTTTAAAAAATCTGGGTTCCACATATGCAGCCAGTTATAATGAGGGGTGCACATGTACAATATAGAACAGGAAATTCCTATGCCCGATTGTCTCCTACTTGCACACTGTCTCCTTAGAGTGCTCTCTGTCTTCTCCCTGAGAGAATGAAAACCCAAATGATGTCTTCCGTCACTTCTCTTGTTTTTAAACATTAGATCATCCAATCAGGGAACAGAAACTATACCAGGGGAGACATAGAGGACCAATCATGCAGTGAATCCCAAATTATGGCTACTCCAGCAGAACAGCTCATGAGCAACCCCCAGGCTAGAAATTACTTTCCCAAAGGATTCCTTCAAGAATAACAAGGAGCCAACAAATGAAAACTCACAATTAGATTTGGTTGAAAAACAGAATACTTCACCCTGACTTTTTTCTTGGTTGAAATTTGAAAATTTTGACTTGTTTTGTTTTTTGTTTACATTTTTAAAATATTGTCAAGCAGCTCTCCCCTTACCTGTTTGTGGATAATTTGTGAACAGAAAAATGGACAAGATTTACCAGTTTAATGATCTGCTGTGAATTATTTGCTAGGCTTCATTACTAAGGAAGATGCCTGTGATTCATGCACATCTTCCAGCCTCTGTACCTTCAGAGCAAACACTATAAAGAAGTAAAATGCTTCCCTTCCTTGCGCCTACCAGTTAGCAATAAGAAGGCCTTTTCCCACCGCTCTTCCTCAGCACATTTATTCCCTTTGTTCTTGGTATTCACTGCTCATGAATCTGAGCAGCAGAGGGCTGGCAGCAGTTCCTTGGTCTTTCTGTTCAGCAATGACAGTGTTTTTTCTCCAGTCGTGTCATTTTGATAACACCATTACTTTGCTAAAACATTTATCAATAACAATTTCTGGCTGAGACATGGCTTTGTGAAAGAGAGAATCAGCCAAAGTCTAATAATGTTTGTCCACTAAGGCTTCCCATAGCACTGCGATGTGCGATCAATATCCTCAGTTAAGTCTGAGGATGCCATGATACCCTTGAAGATGCAGTGGCATTCTCCCCAACCTTTCTTCTATCCCATCAGTTATAGACTAATAAGCTCAGCTTTGCTGTAGGTAAAAATCTGTTTTCAGTCAAAGTTTTTCTAGGTCTCCTGCTGTTGTGGGGGGAAGGGTGTTTATTTTGGCAAAATATCATTTCTTTATAGAAAACGTACACATAAGAGCCTTGCTGCTAGAATCAGCATAAGAGAGGAATCCTTCCTGAGTAAACTCCGGTCATCTGGGGGGCTCCCCCTTCCATCCCTGAAACCCTTTTCCAGCAGAGCAGGGATTTCTGGCAGCTTCTGTAATTGTATTCTTGCTCTAGGCAGATTTATAGCCACTGGTGATCCGCAGCTGCATCGAGCTGACAGAGAATGAATCGAGCCCAGAAAAGCAGGTACAATGCCATCCCTTTTAAAGTGTAGCAGGCCTGAAAAGTTTAGCCTGGTGTGACCTGCATATGCCCTACCTATAGATGTCTCTTTTTAGATGATTGCATCCAAATTGTTCCTTGAGATCTTGAGTCTGCTTCTACTCATGCTCCCTAAGGACCACGTTTGTGGCTGCCTGGAAGGTGTAAACTCTACCTGCATGAACAATGGATCTTGCCATGCACATATATCACTGATGAAATATAGATTGCATTGAAATTATGATCAAAAGATCCAATCCTGCAGCATCAGCTGTGCAAGCACAGACCCCTGCATCCATGCAGAGCACTCATTAACATTAATGGGACTCTGTGCAGGAAAACCCTTACACCTGGACAGTATCTCATTGAAATCCATGGAGGTCTGCAGGGATCCACCCACTTGATCAGATTGCAGAATCAGGGCTCAGCCATTTTTGACTCATGCAGCAAGACAACAAAGAGGCAGGAACAGAACCCAGATCGCCTGACTCCTAGTCCAATGCCCTATTGATATTTAGATGGATAAATTAGAAAGACAGAAATACCTTAAATTATCTCTTCCAATCTAAGGAAATCCTCAGATTTAAAAACAAACAAACAAAAAACCTTCCATTTGAAGAAGAAAATAAGTTGTTTTTCAAAAGCACAGGAATAGAATATAGCAGTTTTTTCAAAATCCAAAACTACTCTAGAAACTCAGGAAATGCACAGTGAAGGTACCAACACAAATCTTAAATCTGCCCTCCTGTTCTGTCCAGCCTCCGCCTTCCCCCCACTAAGAAAAGGAGTACTTGTGGCACCTTAGAGACTAACAAATTTATTTGAGCATAAGCTTTCGTGAGCTACAGCTCACTTCTGTAGCTCACAAAAGCTTATGCTCAAATAAATTTGTTAGTCTCTAAGGTGCTACAAGTACTCCTTTTCTTTTTGCGAATACAGACTAACACGGCTGCTACTCTGAAACCTTCCCCCCACTCTTACCTTAAATCTGCCTCTGTATCCATACTCCACTCTACCTCATACACACCCAGAGTATGTCTACACTTGGAGGTGGGAGTCTGATTCCCAGCTCATGCAGTGGTACTCAGGCTAGCGCTCCTAGAGCTAGCATGCTAAAAATAGCAGTGCAGACAGGTTAGCATAGGCAGCAGGGAGGGGCAGCATGGGCTAGCCATCCCAAATAGTACCCAGTACACCGATGGTGATTTCATATGAGATCTTGCAATGCATTATGTTAAATGCAAACGATTGTTTCCTAATGGTTCACCATCCGACTGATTCACATAATTTAACCCCTTTATGGTATATATTGTGGAGACAACTACACCATTAACATTGTTTCACGAGTGTACTTGGCATCTGCCAGAAACAATCAGATCTGTTCTCTGTGTAGACAAACAGTTGTGAAGTTTCTTCTGTCTGTGCTTCATAGGAAACCTACTGTAACACAACATTACCTGTGCCCTTTGCTCTTGTTCTGTTGCAGCAGCCTCCCTGTCTGATGCCATTTACTTTTTTGTAGGACTAAGCCATATGCAATTAAATTCAAAACAAATCCTTCCTTGATGTGACAGTAGGAACCAGATTGCAGCAGTTAGTTATTGCCCCAGGTTGAGGCTGTTGTGGAGTTGTGTCAGCCAAACAGGAGTACAGGGGGAGGAAATGTGCCTTAGGGAGACAGAGTACCTCTTGGAACTCCTCAACTTGTGAGGGAAACATGCCCACTGTATCACTATTCAGGAGAGTTCTGTGTCCACTGTCAATAACACTGGTCAGTGGTTGGGGAAGAATGAGCTGGGGCTTTCCTGCCCACCCTTTTTGGGGGGGGAGGGGGGAAGAAGACTTGTGCTTCAAAGGGTGCTAGTTAGGAGTAATCCCTGTGTTCAGGACAGCACCAGGGATCGCAATTAGGTTGTCCAGTGCAAGAAAGGCTGCTTGAGCACTCTGAGCAGCCATTCGAGTCAGTAGATATTAAATCTTGTCATGTAAGAGGGGTATTAACCTGTTCTTTAACCCTGACGGATGCCTGGGCATTTTGTCCTGATCTAATCTCCTACTGTGTGTCACAAGATCATTACAAAAAGTATTGTGAACTTAAAAAAAAAAAAAAAAAAAAGGCGGGGGGGGGGGGGGGACACCAAAAACCAGCCAAGCAAAAATACAGCTACCAGGAAACATATGTTTTTTTCAACTTGGGTAACTCAAACACAGAAGTTGCCATATCGGACCACATGAGTGGGCCATATAATCTAGTATCCTGTGTCAGACAGTGGCCTGTACCAGCTGTTTCACAGGATGGTACAAGAAATATTGCAGTAAGCAGTTTCTTCTAGCCCCTTCAGTTAGAGATGAGCTTTTGTTCTGTAGTATGGCTGAAAAGATTTCCCTCCGTTTTGCTAAAATAAGTAATATTTTCTCTAGACAAAATGTGGAAAGTTTGAGTCCAAAAGGAGACAAATAGAAAGTTATGAGCAAGTAAAATAGAGGATTAAAATGTAAATTAATTGCAACTTTAACTCCAGCCACACCAGCTACTATGCCCTTTACTTCCCCCAACACTTCTGCAGATCTTTACCTTTCTGTGACATCCATTTCCCTGTGCACAGAGCAGATCACCAAATTACAATCAGTTTTGAAAGGAACGGGGAACACACACTGTCTCTAGGGCCTCCAAAGCCTCATGCTGAAGTACAAACTGTCTAGAGGGCTGACACAACTCATTTCCCAACCCAGGATTTACTGTGCTCCCTTGTCAGTGCTGCTTGATTTGGTGGGCGAGGGAGGGAAGGACATTCTCAGCTCTGGATTAGGAGTTTGAAGTGGTGTTATTCACTTAAGTGGTACCATAGGCCTTGCGCTGCCTCTCTGCACCGGGATGAATTTTATGCTCTTTGAGAGCCATCGCATAACAGAAAATATTTGGCATTTCCAACAGTTTTGTGAATTTTAGCCTGAATGGTTATTAGGCCAAAAAATTGTTAGTTCACTCTTTTGGCATTTGTGTTTCTTTGACTGAAAGAAACAAGGGGCATTCAGGAAATCACTGTGCACTGCTCCTGCCCACAGCACCGGCTCCGCAGCTCCCATTGGCTGGGAACCGAGGCCAGTGGGAGCTGTGGGGGAGCGCCTGAGGGCATGGGCAGTGTACACCACACAGAGCGGCCTGGCCCCTCCACCTTGGGGCTGGACATGCCAGACACCTCGGGGAGCAGAGAAGTGGGGAGCCAAGGCAGGTAGGGATCCTGCCTTAGCCCCGCTGTGCTGCCGACCAGGAGTCACCCAAGGTAAGTGCCTCCTAGCCGGAGCCTGCACCCCAACCCTCTACCCCAGCCCAGAGCCCCCTCCTGCAGCCAAACTCCCACCCAGACCCCGCACCTGCACCCCAATCCCCTGTCCCAGCCCCCTGTCCCAGCCCAAGCCCCCTCCCGCACCTAAACTCCCATGCAGAGCCCGAACCTCCTGCTGCACCCCAACCTTCTGTCCCATCCTGGCCCCACCCCTCCCATCTGGAGCTGCACCCCTCCCACACCCCAATCCCCTGCCCCAGCCCTGAGCCCACTCCCGCACTCCAACCCCCCAGGGCCCTACTAAATCTAATAGCCCTTGGCACGCAGGAGAGTTAATCCGGTCCTGCTAGTGTGGATGCAATTATACTATCTAAAGGTGATGTATACCAAGATAGAAATTCCCCTCCTGTATGGGAATAGCTATACTGTGAAAAATACAGTGAAAGCTAATGTAGGGTAATGCAATTAAACCAGGTTTTTAATTATATTAATCCAGTTTGCAAACTGGATACAATTAACTTAGGCTTGAATAGAAACTGGGAGTGGATGGGTCATTACACAAAGTAAAACTATTTCCTCATGTTTGTTTCCCCCCGCCCCCCTGTTCCTCAGACGTTCTTGTCAACTGCTGGAAATGGCCCACCTTGATTATCACTACAAAAAGTCCTTCCCCCCTCCCCCCCCCCGCTCTCCAGCTGGTAACAGCTCACCTTAAGTGATCACTCTCTTTATAGTGTGTATGGTAACACCCATTGTTTCATGTTCTCTATGTATATAAATCTCCCCACTGTATTTTCCACTGAATGCATCCAATGAAGTGAGCTGTAGCTCATGAAAGCTTATGCTCAAATAAATTTGTTAGTCTCTAAGGTGCCACAAGTACTCCTTTTCTATTTGCGAATACAGACTAACACAGCTGGTACTCTGAATACAAGACAGTTTATTTCCAGAAATGGTTCTGAGCCAGCAGTGAAGTACCTAGAATAAATGTGTGTAAATTTTGCCCCGCACTCCCACCATCACAACCAGACAGTTCAATACACATATTTTCCTGAATGATTATAAGAACTCTAAGGCCTAAAAAACGTCTTTAGAAAACATTTGGACTGTGAAAGAGTTAAATGCTGCACACATTAGATTCCATGATGAAGCCTCTGATTAATATAATTAAAAGCCTGGTTTAATTGCATTACCCTCCATTAGCTTTCACTGTATTTTTTTTTTAAGGCCCTCTATACCTAATCCCCAATGGGGCTTTCATCCCACGTTGATTCAAGTGAGACTGCTGCTTTCAAAACTGCACCTTTCATCAATCTCCTATTAATTAGCTAAATGCTGCATCATATTAAACATTCATGCCTTCTGTTGAGGCTCCATAATGAGAGCAGAGCTCATGATCTGCCCAGGCTCCTGTTTGAGACTGGTCATTGGTATTCCAGGATAAGTCAGTTTACTGTAATTTGAAATTGGTCTGCCGTCCCATTAGGAATCTGCCCGATCAATATCAAGTGAATTAGAGTTTCAGTGATCTGATTAACTCCCCATTATTTTCTACCGGGCCTGATTTAGAATGCATGATGAGACAATATTCCAGTTTCGTTGCTTTATCCCAGTTTAAATGAAATATAGACATCTGAGAAAGCAGTGGCTGTGCATCTGATTTGGCTTTGCTGTAAGTGTCTGCCTCCTCATGAGAACCATAAGTGACTGAGGGCTGCCTCACTGTGCACAGAGCGAGAGACAGCAAGTGAAGAGAAAAAGGAAAGGGCAGGGCTTTTCCTATATTAACGAACTGCATCAATGCTACATTTTAACATGTTCATTCACTTATTTTCCATTTGATAGAAAACACTTGGAGTTAGCTATATAGCACTTAGCTGTCACATGTTTGCTGTGCTTATTCAGTGATCAGGCATATCAAGGCATTGATAACATTCATAGTGCTGCACAGGTAGTGAGCAGTGTGAGAATGTTTGTGTATTTATTTAGGGATAGAGATGGGTTGAAGGGTTAGTGTTGAGATCCTGTTTCAGTTTGGAGTTGGATGTTGGAACAGGGCTAAGGTTGAGATTTGAAGGCCTGTAGGCTCAAGCTGCTTTCAGTATATATAACAGACTAAGATGGAAAGAAATCTGGTGAAATCACCTAATTCCGTGACACCTCTGCCAGGCTGAACTTTGGACATTTTTGAGAATCTCCTAAAATAATTTTCCATACCTAGATTGTAAATTATTTAGGGCAGGGTCTGTCATTTTGTATTATATTTGTTAGCATGTTGGGGTTCTGACCACTGATTGGAGCCTACCGGTGCTATCCTAATACAAATTAATAATAATCTGAATCAGAAAGTATAACTCATATAGTTTAGGATTAGAGCTGGAATCAACACTGTAAGGGAAGTAGGGTTCTAGTTTTGTCTTGTCTCTGCAGGTGATTAACAATGAATGAACACTAGTACATTAATTAGCCCTGCTCTTTGCCTCTGATTATTTTCATTTTTATTCATATTTTCAAGAAAAAAATATTTTGCACTTTTATAGCAACTTTCAGCCAAGTTCACCAAAGCACTTTAAAAACATTCATCCTTTCAACATCTGCATTATGTAAGTATTATCACCCCCATCATGTTCCATCTGGGGAAACTGAGGCTCAGAGAGGTTACAACTTACTGCTGAGCTAGTGGGACTTTCAGCAAAGCTAGGAATACTGTGGATCCCGGGTATCTTGATTCCCAATCTACTGCTTTAATCAGATCACATTTCCCTACTCATTGATCATGAAAGAGAGGTAAAAGATTTCACAGGAGACCTCCCTATGCGCAAGTAGTGCCCATAGATATGGCAGCGCAGTGGTCGTATTTACAGAAGCATCAAACAATAGTTTCCATGGCCGTTATAAGTGATATCTTAAATGGTCAAAGGTGCCAAGGGATTGTAATTTAGTAACACAAGCTTTACAATTATCTACAACAATGTTTCTCAACCTTTTTGATACCAGGGACCGGCTTGCTGCCTTCCTAAACTGTGTCAGGGAGATCTCAGGGACTGGCGCCAGTCCACGGATCAGTCGTTGAGAAATACTGACTTGGAAGGTACAAACAAAACCTCTGATGAGCAATGTGTTTATTTTGTGATTGGAAATCTATTTTAAATGGCAGAATAATTTTTATCCTTTAATAAATGTTCACAGCATGACCCTACTCCAAAACACTGGTCCAGTATACAGCAGGGAACAATCCTGCGCTCACTGAGATTGCAGATCATTTCCATTTCTGCTGTCTTATGATCATGATGATGTGCTTCAGGGAATACACAGGGGTGTGAAAAGTCGGTCCATGACTATGACAACGTGCCACCCAAGCACTTTGCCTATGTGTGTACACCCTCAGAAAGGAAGGATTATATTCCCCCACAGAAATCCCCTGCACAACACCCATTTACCCAACACTGCAGTATTTGGCCCTAGGTAAAATATGGTTGTTTTATGGGGACGGTTTCCCCCTTCCTTTGAAGCATCAGATATTAGCTGTTGCTAGATATATTAAAGAATGTGGGGCCAGATTTTTAGAAGTATTTAGGCACATAGTAGGATTTTCAAAGTGCCTAGGGTTAGATGTCTAGGTGCTTTTGAAAATCCCCCTAGGCAACTATCTGAATCTTTAGGCTCCTAAATACCCTTTTAAAATCTGGCTGCAGATGGACTGAAATATGTTAAAAAGCAGAAAATAGAGAAAAACTACATTGGGAAAAGTTAGATTCATTTGTATTATAAAAACAAAAACATTTTTTGTATTCCCCTGCCATTTATCCTAGAGCCCTAACCCATCTTTAATATATTTCAGGCATAAAATAATGTGTATTGCTGTATATTTTGTGTACTAATAGGCAAAAAATGCATTGTAATCTCCTTGAACATGTGCAATAAGTATATGAATATTAATTTATATATTTTGGAAATTACTATAGATTTGCTGACTTGTACAAGTGCAATACATAAATACATACATAAAAGTTTAATGCATGTGTATTCCTGTAGCCACCAAGAGTGTGTTGACACATTTTTAGTATTTCCTTATTGCTACTTTCTAGCCCTTTAAAAAAAAATTAAAAATGATAAGGTGTTAAAATGGATGGGAGATAGATACACAAATGTAACAATGCTCTGCATTGGGTCATTTTCGGGAATTGAACCTGGAATCTTTAGTTCGAAAATCATAAGCCTCTACTGCTTGTCTTAAAAGAGAGGCACATAAACCTCTTTACATGGCTCACAGAGGGTGACAAAGACCAATGCTGGGTTAATGTACATTACACACTGCCCTTGCTGGAGAAACTTGTCTTGAGTATCAGAGGTCTATGGCAGTGCAAATCCTCATACTGTCCAACACTTAGTAACAAATCTGCTGGTCAGGCAATTGGCGGGGTTGAAACCTCTGGATCTAAAAGCATGAACCTCAACCATCTGAGATAAAGGGTTGGGTTTGGGTCCATTAGCACAAAGATAACAGTAGACTCATAAACCTTTTCATGAGGTCAAGCCACTAGACAGGGACAAAGATGCATGCAGAACTATACACCTGCCTGCAAGGACGGTAAAATCCATTTAGGAAATATCTACCAGAAATACACATTAGGTGCTCAATCTTGCTGTTGGACAAGCGGTTACATGGGAGTGACGGAAAGGATGCTCAAAATTCTGAATCCAGTGCACTAACAGCATTGACCTGATCCAAAGTAATTGAACGCAGAGGAAAGGCAATCCATTGACTTCATTGGGTTTTAAATCCAGACTGTAACATGGGTGAGCAGACGGCATTCTGCCATGGCACACAAGTTGGTGTGCCTAATGTGATAGGCACTGCTCCGTGTCCAATAGAGCATGACTGCCTCACAGTCCAACAAGTGAGTAAGCGCAACAAGCAGTAACTGGCAGCAGTTATGACATGCTCAATGCTCCTGCAGAGAGATGCAGTTTAACAACATGATGTTTAACAGCCCAGCAGGAGACATCCTGCCCTGCAAAATGTGTCTTGCTTTAGAAACATACCATCTAGGCACTGCTACCTTCCCTGTGCAGAACTTGGTTGTAAAACCTCATTTAGACATGTTTCTCTCTAGCAATCTGTCTGATACACAGACATACAGACGCTAGGTACAAAATCCGCAAATTTGCTATTCCAGATGATCAAGAACCCTCATTCCATCATATAGGCTTGGTTCAACTCTGGGTTTCCATCAGTGTATCTCAGGGCACAAGATCAGCTGTGACAGTCGGTCTCCCTGAACAAGATTGCAGGGACGTCGTTCCCTCAACCTCTGTTCTGTTGGAGGGGCCTGAGGTGGGAAGCAATGCCCCAATGTATGGCACTACCTATAAATGGAGCATGGTTTAGGCAGCTGAGGTATGTGCTGAATCAGGGCTTAATCTGACTCATACTGAAGTAAATGATAATGTTCCAATTGACTTAATATCAGTTGTATTAGGTGATGTCCCCAGACAGTCTCCAGGAGCAGGAATCCTATGGATCCCAGCTCTAGTTTAAAGCTGCCCTCACCTCATGAGAGTTAGTGGTGCAAATGCCTGGAACTGAACATGTGCAGATATTCAGGGAGGATTTTTTGTTTGTTTGTTTTTGATGGGCTTTCTTTCAGATATTCAATGTTGTTGTTTATGCCCAGAGAGATTGAATATAAAGAACCTGCATCAGAGATTTTGAAAATCCTGTGATATGTATAACGTTTGTTTATTTAAAAATCTAGTTTATTTTCTCAGATTATGGAATATTTAGTATGCCCAGTTTCTAAATAAATAAATACTGTGAGAACACATTGCCTTTTCTGCCATAATTTTCCTCCTTTATGTTGCTTTTGTTACCCATTGTCATAAATATAAAGGGAAGGGTAAACATCTTTAAAATCCCTCCTGGCCAGAAGAAAAACCCTTTCACCTGTAAAGGGTTAAGAAGATAGGATAACCTCGCTGGCACCTGTCCAAAATGACCAATGAGGAGACAAGATACTTTCAAAAGCTGGGAGGAGGGAGAAACAAAGCTTCTCTGTCTGTCTGTGTGATGCTTTTGCCAGGGACAGAACAGGAATGGAGTCTTAGAATTTAGTAAGTAATCTAGCTAGATATGTGTTAGATTATGATTTCTTTAAATGGCTGAGAAAATAAACTGTGCTGAATGGAATGGATATTCCTGTTTTTGTGTCTTTTTGTAACTTAAGGTTTTGCCTAGAGGGATTCTCTATGTTTTGAATCTAATTACCCTGAAAGGTATTTAACATCCTGATTTTACAGAGGTGATTCTTTTTACTTTTTCTTCTATTAAAATTCTTCTTTTAGGAAACTGAATGCTTTTTCATTGTTCTTAAGATCCAAGGGTTTGGGTCTGTGTTCACCTATACAAATTGGTGAGGATTTTTATCAAGCCTTCCCCAGGAAAGGGGGTGTAAAGGTAAGGGAGGATTTTGGGGGGAAAGACCTTTCCAAACGGGCTCTTTCCTAGTAATAATAATACCAGTTAGACGTTTCGTGGTGGCAGCAAAAGTCCAAGGGCAAAGGGTAAAATAGTTTGTACCTTGGGGAAGTTTTAATTTAAGCTGGTAAAAGTAAGCTTAGGAGGTTTTCCTGCAGGTCCCTACATCTGTACCCTAGCGTTCACAGTGGGGAAGGAACCTTGACACCCATGCACTCCAAAAGTATTATGTAAAATTTTTAAAGCTATACTACACCAATTAAAATATTCATACAAAGCTTTTTCTTCTGGGTCCTTGCATTTAAACATGCTTAAGTGAAGCCTTATTCAGCAAAGAACTTAAACATGCATTAAGTCCCTTAACTGCTGAATTGGCGTCTTCCTTCAGAGGACCATTTCTGGTGCTGAGGAAAGAGGAGTAAGAAATACTGGGGTTTTTAAATATAAAAATTCAGTAATTGTCAGTACTTGGCCATACAAAAATGCCTGATTATTAAATAAAAAGATAAATAGATATTTCAAAATTGTCACATGGCATGAAAACAAAAACACAGAAAACAAAACAAAAGCTCTTTAAAAGGATAGGCTTTTTCTTTAGAAATATGCAATTACAAAATCCTGAATAACATTAACCATACAAATGTTGTAGGATTTGAAATAAATACGTGATGGATTTTCTGCTCCAAGACATGGTTTATTTCTTTTATGTTTTATTATTATTTCTGAGAATCCCATACAGAACTCTATTAATTAAAACTCAGCCCGACACTTTATCTCCGTAAGATTTAGGAATTAGTGGGATTTTATCTCATTAGTGCATTTATTGCAGTGCTCGTCGTTTTAATTAAGCATTAAGGCCCTCCAAGGTGAGTTTTATCATCCCATAATGCATCTGGGCTCCCACTACTTGTCTAAATGTACATTATGGGATGACAGCCACTTTGGAGAGACCTTAGGTGTGGTATCAGTGAAGTCTGATCTTTTATCTTTCTCTCTCTCTCTCTCTCCTTTTTGATGGCTCTATTTGTTTGTAATTTTTTATCCCTGGCCTTTTCGAAATATTCAGGAATTGCATGGTTAAGAACTGTGTGTAAGTTCAAATCAAGGCTCACTTCCATATTATCTCAAAACTTTAAGAAATCTATTTTCAAAGGATTTTAGTGAATCCCTTTTCATACATAGTTCATTTCATAATAATAATTAATAATAATTAATTTTAGTGCTGATAAAAGGCCTGATCCAAAGCCCAGTGAAGTAAATAGGAGTCTTTCTACCTACTTGACTGGGGTTTGGATCAGGTCCAAAAGGTGTTGTATCGAGAACCCTGAAGTCTGATTTTCCTTCTTTATCCATAGCACAGGCATAGCACAAGCAGCATAAGCTTCCCATCCCCTCTATGCCTCACCCCTTTCATTTCTGTGTGAGAGAATTGTGCAGGAACCAGCACTCATTCTGTTCAATACCTTGTCAGCCAAGTTTGTCATCAAGTGTGCTAATCATTATCATTGTTATTTGTCTTGCAGTAGCACTGAGAGGCCCCAGTCAGGGAGCAAGTCCCCCGTTTGTGAGGTACTGTACGTTCATGTAACAGAAAAGACAGTCCCTGCCCCAAAGACCTTACAATGTCCGCATATGATAAGAAACACATGGATACAACAAACTAATGGGGGTGGGGAGAGAAAGACAAAGTCACAATGAAATTATCATGGTTAATGTATCCGCTTGTGTTGGTGGCTTTTGTGGTATGGACACTGGTGCAGCAGCAACTGCAGTGATACCATCAACTCATATTAGGCAGGCCACCCTGCTGCCAGCAGATGGCACTGAAACAATGTTTCATGACTAGTAATCAGAACACAATGTTGCCAGCTCAGAATATTTGGTGTCTTTCTTTAAGCCCCTGATCCTGGACTCATTATTTAAGGAGGATCTTGGCTTTCTTCTTCTTTTTTAAAGCAAGTTTCTAGATCTCATGATTGCTCTCAAGAAAAGCTTGAAAACATGACCTAACTTCACCCTGAAGACTTAAAAACAATGAGGCAAATAAAAAGAACTCTGAATGGATTATTTTTTAAAAAAATCCTCATGATTTTTAAGCCAATCTCATGATTTTGGGGGCCTGATTCATGATTTGCGAACCGTTCGGGTTGGCAATACTATGTATGGTGGTCTGTCATATCGACAATGATGTCAGGGTGTCTTGTGACTTTACAGTTCAATTTGCAAAGAGCAAAGTTGTGAACAGATGTCATAGGAATGTGTAGGGCTCCCACTTAAGACTTGGCATGATGCTTGGGTCTCTTTTCAATCAGTTTTTTTTGTCTTTTTTTTTTTTTCAAAGTGTTCCAATTTTTATTGATAGCTGCTCTCCATCAGGTCTGTCCTTCACTGTGTCTTCGAAGTTATCAATATTTATGCTGCATGAGTTCAGATTCTGCTCATGGACATCCTTGAAGCTCTTACGTTTATCACCTTGCTTGCACTTTCCAACTTTCTGCTCACCATAGAGGACTTTTTTTGGGAGTTTATCACCACCCATTCTGATAACAAGATTTGTCTATCTAAGATGATAATCATTGCCTCAATTGTTTTTTTTTTGTTCTTTCAAGGATGTCAATGTTTGACATTTTGTCTTGCCAGCAGATCTTTTGAATTAAATGGAGATAGAACATGTCAAATGTCTGAAGTTACTTGATGTGTCTGTGGTAAATTGTCTATGTTTACCCTATAAAAGGGATGCTACCAGTGCTGCATTGTATATCATTGGTTTTGTTGACAGTCGGTTGGTTTGCTGGCTCAATATCCTATGGCAAAATTTTCCAAAAGCCTGGCTTGCCTTTTGTATTCTGTTTGATCATTCTTGACCCAGTGAGCCATCACTTGAAATGGTACTGCCAAGGTATACACAGATATCGACATTCTTTAATTTTGAAACTTCAATGGTGAAGTTTGGCTCAGTGGTAGAGGTCAATGGGGCTGGTTGAAAGAAGTCTTCAGTTTTTGCCAGGCTGATGAATCCAAATTGTTTAGTTGCTGCTGAGAAGCTGCAAAGGATAAGCTGTAGGTAACTTTCACTATGACTAAGGAGAGCACCATCATCTGTAAAAAGCTGATACTTTAGATGTGACCCAGTAACATATAAGTGAAAGGCCAGAAAATCAGGCCCCTTTAAAATATCTCAAATTAGATTCCACAAAATGGAGGGCCACCAAATTATCATTAGTCACTTTTGAAACCCTTGGCCTACATGTGTATTAATTATTTATTTAATAAAATGGGAATTTTGCCCAAGTAAGGACTGCAGAATCTGGGAAGTTTGGGAAATATTTAGAAAATATCAGTGTAATTGATATGTGGTTCATTAACTTTTATTGTAAAACTTGAAGGTAAATTTGATTATAGTCACTAATTTTAAAAGTGAAAGTTAATTTATTTTAATCATTAAATTGCTTTTTTCTTTTCTTGCCACCAAAATAAAATGTAATCATAGAAATGCCCCAGGCGTTTTAACTGACCACTGGGTCTACTTTTAGCATATAGAGGAGATAAATGTGCCTGTATGTATGCAAGGTTGTAGGGACAAGTATATTTTTTCAATGTAAAAGCACCTCTTATCTCCTTTTTTTGGCTCCCTCACCATTAATTATATATTGCCCCACTTAATATTCCAGCCACCATTTAGGCTAGGGGTTCTTTTTTTTTGGGGGGGGGGGTAATATTTCTGTTACTTAAAAGACCTTCTCCACCCCCCAGAAAAGTTCACTGTTGTATAAATCTGAGGATGTAAAGACAAAAACAAAACAAAAAAGTTAACTGTAACGTACAAGTACTTTTCATATAAAATATTAATTCACCATTGGATGCATGAAACCATGAAGCAATTGCAATCCCCAAAACTGATCTACCCAAACAGATATCAAGCTCAAAAGTATTTGTCATCCCAGCTGCTTCTCTTGAGGTGAGGTCCATGCTGAAAGCTAAACTTTGCCTAGCATCATGTTTCTCTTCTCTATCCCCAGGCCTCCCTTTAGGAAAGGGTGCTGCACTTTTGCCAGCTGCAGCTGAGGAACCCTTGCTAAGCCATAAACTTCTCAGAATCTTCCCAGCTATTGTCAGTGCAGCATACATAATTCTAGGCCCAATTCCTAAATCCAGCCCCATTAGCCAGATTAGGTGCTGTGAAGATGTATGGATGGGTAGAGGATAGGAATTCTTCTCCCCTCCCCAAGGCTGCAGAGCAATCATAGAGGGAGGGAGGAGTGTGTGTGTGTGTGTTTGGGAGGGGGTGGTACTGACCCTATGGCTATAAGAAACTCTGAAGGTCTTTGTGTGGTCCTCCCTACCCCCGAATGGGAAGGAACAAGGGCTCTGTGCAGCAGCAGATTCACTATAAAATTCTGTTCTTGGGTGTGTGTGTGTGCTGCTCCTACTGAAGTTAATGAAAACCATGTGTACATCCAGATGCTGATTACATCCCTAGAACTTATTACATTGCCTTACAAACAGGATATTCTTTGCTGATTTGACTTCAAGACCCTTTAGTTAAGACCCTCTTGCCCTCTTCCAGCCTATGAAATCTATGCTTCAACTAGAGAAGTGCAAGTGCTCTTCGGGTCATGTATTTGAAGACAGAGGTCCTGGAGTCAAGGGAGACCTGATCAGAGATTATCTGGTGAATCACACAATGGCATTATTTTTGTATTTTTCTTAATATTAAGGCTGGTGTTTTCAAAGGAGCCTGTGGGAGTTAAGAGATCAGCTGTGTTACCAGATTTGCCCGGTACTTTGGGATACGCTCATTTATTAGGGTTACTCTTCTAGAGGGAGAGGTTTCTATAATTCTATCAATGTACTGCTTGTGTCACTTGTATTTTCATATGGAGCTCTACTTTTCCTTTCTGCAGGTTCCTTCCCAATGGAGCTATCCTGCAGGACTTAGGTTCCCCAGGACTGGTTTCCTCCAGCCTCAGAATCAAATGCACGCGTGCACATACACGCGTGCACACACATTAACAGAGCACATCTGAGTGGACCAGGACGATCAGCACTCTCAAGCTGACCCCTTATATGTCCTGGGACTCAGCAGGCTGGGTCGAGCAGCACTTCCAAGCTGCCACCCTCCTAAGCCACGGGTACCACACTGGAACAGAGTACGTCTGAGCAGGCTGGGTCAAGCAGCACTTCCAAGCTGCCACCCTCCTATGCCCCAGATGCAGCACATCCCTATCCCCACTTTCACGTTGCAATTGTTCTGGTAGTAACCCACTTGATGAGCAAACCCCACAGGATTTTTGGCACCACAGGGACCTTTACCTTAGGTACAAGGAGTGTTGCTGCAGAGCAAGTGGGGAAGCCAAAAACACAAAAGAGAGAGCGAGGGAGAGGGAGGGGAGCAACCAGCTTAACCACAAACGTTATTTATTGCCAGGTAATAATCATACAAGGAGAGCCAAACAAACAAAACAATTACAATATTAACTCTAGCTTGAATTTGATTACAAAAGTCAGGTTTAGAAAACTATAACTGCTCACACAAGTCCGGGTTATAAAGCTATACCTAAAGTAGAAAAAAAAAAACAGAGAGAGAGAGACTGTTGGGTTCTTACCACTCCGTGAAGCTTGAACCGTTCGGGGTTCCCAGGTAGTGGTAGCTGAGGGTCTGGAGTGCTGTAAACAGGGAGAGCTCCCAGCACGAGCAGTCAGGAGAAGATGAAGGCCCAAGGAAACTGATGCAGATTTTGGATCCAGGCATCAGAACATTTACTTGAGCGTGTGTAGCGGTTCTTTTGTAGGGAAACAACAACGGTTCAAGGGAGAACACTAGATTTGTTTATGGGTAAACTGATGGCTCAAGGGAGTATACCAAAGTTGTTTTTGTTCAGGCTAGACAATAGAAACTCATCATTTCTGGCTATGGGCGGTGTTCCTTTAAGGGAGCTCACAATGTAATTAGGCAGCTTCAGTATTTTGGATACCAATAAAGGATTTATTACTAGAATTGTTCTGATAATTACTGAGCTGGGTGTGTGCAGGCGTGGGTTCATTAACATCTGGAGCAGAGATTCCCCCATCATGCAGTGCTTTCCTGCTTTTCTGGTCCCAGAGTTCAGTGCAGTTCTTGTTTTGGAATCTTTGTTCTCCATTGTGTATACTAATGGAGATGCCTCCCTGTCCCATCGCCAATGCAAATGAGGCTAGGGGAGTTGCCTTAATCCTGTCACCCTTGTTCAGAGGGGTTTAGGTGTGTTTCCCACCGCCTTTTCATTGCTTTTTGTAAGTCTTTCTTCTGATCGGTTTTGGTTCAAGCAGAGGCTGGGGGGTGGGAGGTGTCCTTTGTGAATCAGACAGGCTGGATACTGTGCCCTGGTTCCCCAAGAACACATTGCTGACAGGTAACAGCTGCTATTGAGTTTCAATGGGATTTAAGTACCTAACTCCCATAGGCTTTTTTTAAAAACCAGCCTGATTTGTTATCAGATTTTAAAATACTGTTTCTGCTGTCTACATTGTCCAAACTCCATTTTGCCTTCATCGAGCCTTTCACTTACAGGTAAAGAGAAAATCAGTCCAGGTTCCAAAGCATCTTGAATACCATTGTTGCCTGCCATGTTCCTTGTTACATCCTATTGATTAGAGACAAAGTGCAGCTTTTGGGCCTGTTTCTCCTCTCTCTTACTCCGCTGTAAATCAGAAGGAACTCCACTGAACTCAGCAGAGCTAGGATAGAGTAAAAGTGCTGTGAGAGAAGAATCAGATCTACAATATCTCAGTTTATCCAGCAATACAGCATGCATGATACGTCTCGTTTAGTGCTGCAAAATAAAATTCCCCAAACTTTAGATTTTTCCTGAGTAGACAATCTTAGCACTGTCCTCTGTGAGAATGATGGGATTACTCAGCTAAAGACAGTGCAATTGCAATATGTCTGTAGTAGAGGTCCAGGTGTGCAGACTCACCCTTTTCTGTTTAAAGAGATTATCAACTCTGAATATAATCTAAGGAAAAGTTACTTTGCCCTGCTTCAGTAATGAAAAGTCACCTATTTTCCAAACAAATTAAAAGAAAAGCCTTTCTACTGTATGAGAAATATAGCCTAACATTCCAGCGATGGGGCAAGGCAATCACCTTTTGATCCCAAATCTGGGTGCTCAAGTTTGTAAATTTAATAAAAAAGACAAAAAGGTGGCAGTGTTTATATCAGAAGCAATAAACTCTGATTAGTTCTCACTGGTTTTGTATTGAAGTCTCTTTGGGTAGTACTAAGGTGAGAGCTTTGTGCAAGATAATAGTGTCAGACAAATGTGAAAGTGTTTGAAGTTTTAAGAGCCTTTCAGATTTCAAAGAGTTTAGGAAATTAAAATAATTGATATGACTTTTATCATAGTTTCATTGAGTATAACTGTCCATGTCACTCCATCATGCATCCTTCTATTGTGAGATAATCTGTTCCTCTTCTTATGTGTGGACTTTTTGCCTGCATGGAATCACTATCTCATCTGCTCATTTTTATTAGCTTTTAAAATAGAGAGGGGCCAGAATCGAACTTTCTGTTGTCTTATGGTACCATCAAACTATGAAAGACCTGCTTCCTCACTGCATTGCCTCTTATGTGGTGGTCATTTACAAATGTGCAAAAAGAATGTGAAAAGCGATGAAAACAGAATTCACCACTCATGTATGTAGGTTATTTGCTCTCACTTTGAATTAGTGCTATTATTACACAAGATACAAGGCTGTGGAGAATCACGTTTTCAGATATCAATCCATTAGCCCTACCTACCTGCCATCCATAAGGGTTCAGCGATGGGGCTCTATTGTTTAACTAACCTGCTTCTCTAGATTGAGGAACTTTGTTGATGTTAAGATGAGAGCTGGCTGGGTGTGGGTTACAATGCATTGTCATAACTGTGCATGACTGCCTGGAGTTGAACCAAGAACTGGATCAGTAACATTTAGCTCCACTTCCACAAGGTAAAGGACAATGTTTAATTGTTCTCATTTGGTTTAAGGAGTAAGGTTCTACTCAACATAAGTGAGTTGAAAAGAATAGGACCTTACATTTTTTTAAAAGGATGAAATGTCCTTTATTATAGGTATAGCTATATTTCCACTTCCAATTTTAAAATAATGCAGAAGCTCATACTACTGTTTATCAACTGAACTTTCTTGGACCTCAGTAAAGATTTAGGTGCCGTTTACTTCAAGTGTATCATTCATCTTTACAATGCTCATCACCGTAGAATCCATGGACAAATTAAGAATTGTTTGGTTTGGTTTTTATTCTATTATTTCAAGACATAGTAAATTAGGAAGTACCTGAAATTTCATGAGAGCATGATGCTTTCCAAGGCTCCTGTCCAGACCAAAGAGATTTTTTTCATCTTCAAATAAGTATCTGAATGTTTGGGTGCTTATATAAACCAAACCGCTAAGACTTTTTGAAACTTTGAGTTGATCGTCTGCTTAACCCAGATGTTTCAAGGACAAAACCAAAATACTACTGCTACTAATAACAACAATTTGCATTTTATAGTACTTTTAATCCAAAGATCTTAAAGTTCTGTATAAATCTTAATCAAGCCTGACTGCACACCTATTAAATTACTGTGAATAAACATTATCACCCTTTTACAGGAGGTTAAACTAAGGAACAGAAGCTCGCAACCAGATTTTCAAAAACTAGGAAGGCCGGGCCATCTGCATATGGATATACTGACCGATATTGTCACATTGTTCATTTGTGCTCCCCTGTTTGAGTCCCTCTGTTGTCTCTTGTCTTATAATTAGTCCCTGTCCCAAGGAGCACGTAGTCTATCTTTTTGTTCTGGGTTTGTACAGCACCTAGCACAATGATGGCCTGGCCCATGACTGGGACTTATAGGTGCTGTGATGAAATTATATGCTTAACATGTTAATATATTTACCACAGTTGAACATGCAAATTTAGTATTTTCATGAACAAATGGACACCTACAAGGTTCCATGGTAATTTACACACACACAATCACAGTAACCGCATGAGCATATTGGACCCTAATTCAGCCAAACACTTCAATGCTTTGCTTAGGGATAAACTTAAGCACACGCTTTACATTTCCATTAAAGTTCTGTGGAACTTGGTGATGTGCCAAAAGTTAAGCATGTGCTTTATGTGGTGTGATGGATAGGCATGGGTTGCTAAGTCCAGGCTGAGGTGCACAATTGCACACACTTTTCTGCATGTAGAAAAGGAGTACTTGTAGTACCTTAGAGACTAACAAATTTATTTGAGCATAAGCTTTCGTGAGCTACAGCTCACTTCATCGGATGCATCCAATGAAGTGAGCTGTAGCTCACGAAAGCTTATGCTCAAATAAATTTGTTAGTCTCTAAGGTACCACAAGTACTCCTTTTTCTTTTTGCGAATACAGACTAACACGGCTGCTACTCTGAAACCTTTTTTGCATGTGATGCTGAGATCCTGCTTTTTTTTATGATGGACCTCTGAGCAACTTTTGTAATAAGTCAATGATGAGTACAGATCCCATATGCCTGGAATCTAGTCCTCTGCTCCAACCATACTGTGATAAAGCTATATTTAAGTTTCATTTTGGAATATAAATTCTTATCTTTTTGTTCCAATGTGCAGAAGAAGACCCCTTTGAACGGAAATATCTCAGATTTTCATTTTTCTGTCTTAGGTGGAAGTTCTCACAATCTGAGGTTGTAAGACACTCTGCAAAGAAAACATCTGGGACCCTACTCTGAACTCGAAATGCTGCTTTGTCAGCACATAGAAGACCCAGAAGAGTTGTAACAGCCCAGGGGGAAGTCACCTGGAAACGAACTGTGTAGAGCCATTGTACAGTTTAAGGCTGCAAGTCCCCCTCCCCCTGCAGTTCCTGACTTAGGAAAGGTGCCACAGAGGTTTGGCATGTTGTGGGCAGGAGGGAAAGATGGGCATAGTGCTGAGCACCTTGGACATTCTGGGCTTGAAATAGCCCATTTGTTGCTGCAGAGATGCTGCCTTAAGTTAGTGTTTCAATTTATGTTGCATAGTAAACTAAACATTGCATTCACTCAGAAAATACGGTTTTAAATGCAGAAATCATCACAAGACAAAAAATGCCAAAGGGGGTGGGCAGGGAATATCCAGCCTAGCCATATCACATTTTAAGACGATCACATAATATGAAGTGAGCATTGAAGTCATTAAGGACAGGATATTAAAAGCACTAAGAGGGACGGGTGTGCTGGGGTGGGGGAGGAAGCCCATTAATCTGTTTGTTATTTTGAAGACTTGTGCCAAATGGTTCATCAGCAATCTGGGCACTATCCAGTACGAATACTCCACAGTCAAAAGGCAGCTTTTGCAATTCCCTGCCCACAAAGCTCCAATGTCCATAGAAAGTGGGTGATGACTGACCACTCAATGTAAACTGCGTGGCAAAAAGGGGGCTTCTAAACACATGATGATCTGATGGATCATCCTCTTTATGAGAAAACGCACATATGGGACAAAAAAAACCAACCAGACCAAAACAGGTGAGTTTCTGCTCATAGAGTGTTTTCCAGACTATCCCATTATGAGGGCAGGATTCGAGCCGTTACATGGCAACAAATTTAGCCTGCTTAGCATACAGATGGGTGGATCTTGGAATACCGACAGAGGCCCACACACTGATTTCTGAGGGGACATGGTCAATGGCAGCATGACTTCTACAGAGTCATGCACAGATGGGGTGTGGGACCAATGAGCAACCATCCCCTGAAAGATCTGTGAGGTACTTTCTGCACTGATTCTTTGGAACCATAGGGTTGGAAGACTTCATCAGCCAGCAAACTGTAGTCCTCCAACAACCCCACTGCACAACATGAGGCATCTCTTGCAGAGTTTTCTGATCCCCTCCCAAAGATTTCTTTGAACAAGGTCTTATTGAGCCAGGTGCTGAACATATACATAGTAAAAGACATTCCGTGCCCTAAAGATCTTACACTCTACAGATATGCCTACACTGCAATCAAAGGTGTGATTGAAGCTCAAGTAGCCATACCTGCACTAGTTTTAATCTAGCTAGCGTGGCTAAAAATAGCAGTAAAGAGCAGGTGCTGGGATTTGGCATGGGCTGTATGAGCCCATTTGGAATCCTGGATATGTACTCGCTTTGCTAGTCTGTGCTAAAGTCTGTTTTGCTATGTCTTTGCTGCTATTTTTAGGAGGCTAGCTAGATTAAAGCTAATGTGGGTATGCTCTCACAAAGTGCAGTCACATATCCAGTTGCAATGTAGGCATATCCTATGTAGACAAGACAGGGTAGGATAAAAAAAATTATCCCCATTTTACAGATTGGGAAATTGAGGCACATAATAATGAAGTGACTTGCCAAAGGAAGTCTATGGCAGAACCAGGAACAGAACCTATATGCCCTGAGTCCCAATCCAGTGCCTTATTCTCAAGACCATCCTTCCTCTGTGGATTTATTCAGTAAGGTGATTTGAGCAAACTCAAATACACTGTACCAGCATATGTACTATTTGGACCAAGTTTTACAGTCTTATTTAGTTTATATGTAGGCAAAATTTTCTGTGCCTTGAATAGGAGTTTTGCATGTGTGAAGACAGCAGTATTTGTCTCTAGAACTGTTTATTATTTTTTAGAGTTGTCTGCACTATAATTCTCCCCAAACAAGGGGGAAAGAAATATTTAGATAAATAATGTTATTGCAAACAATTTAAAATAGTTAATCCTTCAGCAGCCAGTGGAGAAATATATGCCCTTACTGGTACTAATAATAAACAGTTCTGAAAGTAAATATACCCTTGCTCCCATTTAGGGTAAACATTTTCCAATCCAGGTAATCTAAGTAATACATGCCTTTACATGCATATTTCCAAAACTATATAAAATTAAGTCTTCCTGAGTGTTCTTTAGACTTTAAATAGCCAAAATTCATAGCAAATATTCAATATTTTCTCATTAATTTGAGGGATATTTGGCCAGATCCTCAGCTGGTGTAAATTGGTATAGCTCCACTGAAGTCAATGAAGAATCACTGACTTGTATTAACTGGCACACTGTAATTTGACTCTATTCACATCAAGTATTTCATTGATTTCATTGTGGTGTAGAGAGCTATGGTGTAGGCCAGGGGTTCTCAAACTTTTGTACTGGTGATCCCTTTCATATAGCAAGCCTCTGAGTAGGACTCCCCCCCAGTTAAAAACAATTTTAAATATATTTAACACCATTATAAATGCTAGAGGCAAAACAGGGTTTGGGGTGGAGGCTGACAGCTTGCGATCTCCCATGTAATAACCTCGCAACCCCCTGCGGGGTCCTGACCCCCCAGTTTGAGAACCCCTGGTGTAGGCCAGCTCTCTAGTGAGAATCAGTCTGGTGAAGGGCATATAACGAAAATTCTACTTATCTAGTAGTCTGAAGTCCTTTCAATTATTGTTCTCTACAGGCCAGGAGTGGTGCAGACCCATGGCCAGATTCGCTCTTGCAGTCACAAAATTAGTAGCTGGAAGGAATATACACTCCTTGGAAGGATGGGTGGTGGTAGTAGTACTGCCAGCAAAAGGCAGCTTCAAAATCTGCACAGAGATCCATAGGAATCAGCACGGGATTGCGAGAGGTACTGAATCAACGCATCTGCTGGTTGGCCCAGCTCTGGTCTCCTTGGACACACCACCCAGTTTTGAGATTACACCTCTGGCTGGAGTTCGCAGTTGCCACTCAGAAAGTGGTGCAATTCAGGAAGTGAACTGAGGCCCATGCGTGGCCAGTAGAGATAACAGGGACAATTACCGAGATCATAATCTGCATTGTAAATTAAATTAAGATTAGTATTGGATTCACTATGGCAAAATCTTCTGTAATAACCATCAGGAACAGTATGCAGGTTATGACTAGGACTGGACTTGAACCAAAATTTCCAACTTTGGGAAAGTTTGTATCTAGATCTTTTATCTTAACTTTGCAGTAGGTCCCTACTTCTGTAAAGGATTGAGTAATGTTTAGGCCCTAAACATTTAGGGAGCTCTCAGGTTTATCAGGAGAGATGGCACAACACTTCTAACTGTACAAACATTCAACTCGGACTAAGTCTGCTCAGATGTCTGACTCACACTGAGCATGCTCAGAGGCTTAAAACAGGTGTCACCACATTCTGCTGTTACACTATCTCATTAGCATGATTGCTCTCATATTTGTATCCAGAACTGGTCAAAACTAGGAATTTCTAGTATGTGAGAAATTGCAATATTTCAACATTTATTTTTGTTCTGAATTGGAATGAAATAAAAAATAATCAAAATTTCCCATGAAAATTGTTTTAGGTCAATTGAAACATTCTCTTTCAAATTTGACTTTGTTTATATTTTTAAATTTTTATTTATACTTTTTTATTTTATAAAATAGATTTTGAAATGAAGTAATTTGAAAATGAAGATTTGAAACATCCCATTTTGACTTTATTGAAATGCTTTGTTTTGATTTTTCCTAAATAAAGTTTTCTCAAAATTGATATGTTCCCATGAAACATTTTTTATTTCGACAAATCAACATTTTTCAATGAAAAACATTCCATTGCAAAAATTTTGACCAGCACTAATTGTATCTCTTTTTTCTGAAAACTTGGCTTCAAAATCCCAAACTCGGAAAATTTGGACCTGAATCTGGGTCCAAATTTCACAGTTTGGTCCATCTCTATTCACGAGATTCTCATTTACAAATTACTCTCCACATTTGAAACTACTTATGGTGGTAGATTAAGCCTGGATCCTCTGAGCACTAAAATCTGCAATCCAGGCTGAGAGGGGGCCTTCCACTCTAGGAAGCAATGAGAATGCATCATAGATCATTGTTGTTGGCCATCTGGTGCTGATTTAGGAGAGGGATGTTTCTGAGGGAAGAGGAGTGGGGAGAGTTCAGGATCATACCTGACACCTGCTTCATTGTCTAGAGCACAAGGCAGGAGCCTTTGGAAGAGGGAGGTGAGAGCTGCACTTTACCTCTGAAGGCCCACAGATGTTTTAGTTGTATCCAGAGACAATGAGACTGGTTGAAGATTATTGATTGAGATCCTTGATGGAGGGTTGTGACCCAGAGAGAGTATGGGTGAAAGTGTGGACTTCTGCTTAGGCTTTTGTTTCCTTGGAGTTGTGTTACTATGGAGAGGGTGATGTTTGGGTTGTGTTTGAGAACTAAACTATCAAGGGAAATTGAGGCAAAGGCTACATTACTATGGAGATACGGTAGGACCCCCATCTTTACTCTTCAGTAGTTAAGGCATAAGCTGGGATTGTCATATTGCAGCACTGATGCACTCTGAGGGTACAGCTACACAGGGATAAAAGCCCCCTGGCATGGTTATGGCTGGCCCAGGTCAGCTGACTTGGGCTCATAGGGCTCAAGCTGCGGGGCTAAAAATTGCTGTGTCTACGTTCAGATTCAGGCTGGACCCCAGCCTCTGGGACCCTCCACCCCCAGCCCAAACGTCTACACAGCCCTAGAGCCTGCACCGTGCCGAGCCTGAGTCAGCGGATCTGGGCCAGCTGTGGGTTTTTTGTCCCATTGAAGTCATACCAGAGGCATTAGGCCTAGTTTACCTCAGGCCCTGCTACAGGGAGCAGAGAATTGTGGAATCTCTCCTCTCTCTTCAGACTGGGGATGGGATCTGGGTCAATAGATGAGATTTAGTGACTCTGACTAGGAAGAAGAAAACATCATGGAGCTAGAGAATGGGAGCAAGCAAATAGGGAAGAAAGGCTAGATTGAAAGGGAACATTGGGGAGGAGAAAGAGCCTGGGATGATCAGAAAAGAAGAGGGATTATGGAGGAAGTTTAAAGAGTGAATAAGAAGTTGATGATGAGAGAGGAAAAATCAAAGAGGACCTATGTCTGGAAGAAAGAGAAGAGATGAAAGAGGACTAATTTTAGAGAAAAATAAACTGAACAATTTTAAAAGTAGAGAAGGAATAGTGAAATAGACTTAGGGAGGCTGAAATTGAAAAAGAAAGAAGAGGAATACCAAGAAGAAAGCAGAGAGGGAAAGACTATATATAGATAAGATTGGACATAGAGGTACAGTATTGATATATATATAGATAGATAGATAGATAGATTTGTTATAGATAAGTGTATGTACATAGAGATATGCTGTATGAACCAAGTTCATCCCAGGTCTGAAGGTTGCATAGCAGTAATTGATTTGACTGGACTTCTATGTTGATAAATTCTTCATAATGCTTCCGAGAGGGCGAAATCTGCACAGCAGAGTGGGGACTGATAATAGGCTTTGCTGCCTTTTACCTCTAGGTGACTTGTTTGAATTTGACCCAAGTGGCAGGTAGTGTCCAAAGGTTGTTACTATTTTAGGAGTGTTTGGCGGGCAAGGCAAAATACATTGGTGGTTTCTTAATCTTGTGCTATAGTAGACAGCCCTCTTCACCATAAAAGCATCCTTGCAGATGGTACTTGTTGCCAGCTTTGTCGGCACACTTATGAGAGCAGGAAAGGATTGGATGAACATGTAGACTGAACTACCTTCTAACCCTAGGAGGTGGTTTAGACCTGTAGAACAGGTGCAACAATTGGATTGGGTGTGGAAACTTGCATCTAATCTATCTCCTTTTTTCCAAGGTGACCTAAATGCCACCATGATATCTACATGCCACTGCCCATGCTGTGCCTCTTTGTATATGTAGAGGATATAGATTTCATAACCTATTAATATGTCACCTCCACCTTTCATTAGCACTAAACTCACTTCTATAAGAAAAATATTTTAAAAAGAAAAGGGCACATCCAGTACTTAAAAAAACAAAACAAAACACAAGATCATCTTGACGCCAAATTTAGTGGGTAAACTTTTTTTGTGGGGGGAGAGCTGGGAATTCAAATAGTTAAGGAGGTTTCTCTACAAATACACCTGCCCCCTTTCCCTTTTTGGGTTTCTGTATCTTTTTATCTGATGCTGCTTTCATTATATCAATACATGTGTTAAAATACAATAACTCTTGCCACGAAATTATCCAGCCATTTGATCAGATTTTGCCCATCCCTTCATGTTACCTCGGGAAGACTAGATGCCAGCCCAGCCCCACCACTCTTAGTACAGTAAACAAATACAGCTGCAAATTGTTATATACTATCCTCCCCCACTCCAGTCACTTTCTGCTCTCCAGTCATGGACCATATAAAAAGATAACACTTTAGAGACAAAGTTTATAAATAATTTAATGACAGATATTAAAAGCATCTTTTTTTTAAACAGGCTTTTTTGGGTAAATCTGTCTACATGAAAAATATTCCTAGCAAAGTTTGCACACTGAGAAGGCTTGAAGTTATTATTAGGCATATAAATTGACTGCTTTCTCATTTATATGCAGGCAAATTTCTTTAATTTATTAATCTGATTTGCATATAAAATTATGGCACTCATTGGCACTGAGAATTCTCGATTAGGGAAGGTTTTCCAAATATTATTATAATTAAGCAGGTATTAAAGAGAAAATATGTGAGGGGTTATTTGTTGTGTTGTTTTGTTTTTTAAATATCTATTTCTCTTGCTCAAGAAGAAAGTTTAAATAAGAGAGTTTTTATTCCCAGTGCAATAGGAAGCACCTCTGGAATCATCTCATGAGCACACACTTGGTATTTATTATTAACTAGTAACAGACAAAAAATGTTTGAAGTGAAGTTCACAGGGAGGGAAATAGCTTAAAGGAACTATCTTATTGTAATGTAGGAAGACGCTATATTAACTCAAGCTTCATTGAAAACTATAGTGTAAATCTTTTCAAAATGAATCAAAGTCCACACTGAATTATGGCTTGCCCAAGTTTTACAGTCAGAAAGATCTTAAATCAGTAAGGCTTGTCTTGATCTGAGAGCTGTGTTAGAGTTTCTACATCCTCTGCAAGCTCATCCATTCTTGGATGAGAAAGTCTCTGCCCTGAGTCCATTTGCTATAGCAACAGCTGGCTTTTTGAGGCAATGCATTAGCTGCCTACAATTAAAAACCATTCCAGCTAATCTGAGCCTGAGCAGATGAGGCACATCATTGACAGTGAGGTTTTTTCCCTCCTCCATTTATTTTTTAAAATTTTGATTTTATTTTAATCACTCTTCAGAGACACTGTTGCTGGAGCTGTCACTTTGTCATGGTGTCCAGCTGAGAAACTGCTCTCAGAACCTTCTGAGGCAAAAGCAGGGAGCACGCTGCAGATGTGCAAGGGTGGTAGCTTGGGGAAGCAATGACAATTAAAGAACATATGGTCAATAATAAATCTGTACAGTAGTGCCAATCCATATTAATCACAAGATTAAGAATAATAGCACATCCATACAAGTAGTGTGGTAAATCTCTTATTACAGTTACTAGGCTTAATGTATATGTATGTTTATAAGGGCATCTTTTAAGATATAATATATGAAGTGAGAGAGGATTTATTGCACAGTTTGTGCAAATGTACCCTGATAAAACAGCAGAAAAGGGCATGATAAAACATTAACATCTGGAAACACATATGTCACTACAACACAGAACGAATCTGTCTGTGACTATGTGATAGGGAGCAATGGAATAAGATTTTTATTCTAACAGAATTGTAATGGGCCAAGTTCCTTACAAGTCTTGGAGAAATAATAATGCAGGTTTTTTTTCATCTCATGTTTTAAATGTAGGAGGAGTCATGCCATGCTGTAGTTAACTCCTTATTCTGCCTTGAATTATTTCTCTATTTTATAAATTTATTCCCCATCACATTTCGCAGGAAATCTAGATTCTTTTGCAACATTTAGTTGCAATGGCACTTGTGCTTTTGAAAAATTTCCCCACAATAGCTATTATTCCCTTCTACATCCCATGATCTTTCTCGCAATGTAAATCTCCACATAGGAAAGGCATCTATCTGATGTGAATTGGTTCATGTTATGTGGTTAAATACTATCTATTTTTAATACTTATATGACTCCTATCACTGTTATATCTCAGCAGCTCACAGTCTTCAAAGTATTTATCCTCTTAACACTTGTGTGAGATAGGGAATTGCTGTTATCCCCATTTAACACGAGAAATTGAGGCACGGAGAGAATAAGTGAGACTAACAAATTTATTTGGGCATAAGCTTTCATGGGTAAAAAACCCCACTTCTTCAGATGCATCTGAAGTAGTGCGTTATCTGAAGAAGTGCGTTTTTTACCCACGAAAGCTTATGCCCAAATAAATTTTAGTCTTTAAGGTGCCACTGGACTCCTCGTTGTTTTTGTGGATACAGACTAACATGGCTACCCCTCTGATACAGAGAATAAGTGATGCACCTGGTCACACAGGGAGTCTGCAGAAGAGCAGGAAATTGGATCTGGATCACCCAAGTCCTGGGAAAGCTCCCTAACCAAAGGAACATCCTGTAAGTTGAAGACTTGAACACAGATAAAGAATAAAATAAAACACTGAATGCCCATGTTTAACTAGCGTAATTAGAGAACAATGACCAGATGTTCTGGGGTGCCCAAGCTGTGCTTGGTGAAAGATGTGGCTGAGACAGTGGATGCAAAGGTGATTTTTGGCCACATACGCATATTCCAGATCCTGGTGTCTGTCAGGGCTGGCCTTCATCTTCAGTGATCCTTGTGGCAGCCAGGGATTGTGGGGGAGTAATCCCTGGCGGAGTCCATGTTTTCATGGACACTGTTCCTGCTCAGGGAAAGGGATGAGGCAAGAGTCCCTATGAGAGCTCTGCACTACTCCAAGATTCTCCAAGAGAGTCAGTCAACTTTATGTCATCCTTTGGCTGCCAGAGCAGCTCAAAGCAGCCCAGAGCAAGACTGAGGATACTAACCTTTAGGAAACTATTCTGCTCTAGCAAGGGGAAGAACTAGACGAGCTAACAGATTTTCTTTTACGTGTCAAATTTCTGTGATTTATTAACAGCTTAACTCCCTGTATAGCACAGACAAACACCTTGGCAGAAGAATCCCTTGGTTAAAAAAAAAATTAGTATTTTTCCCTAGACCATGATCTGCTACCCTTTCCTCATTTTGGATACAACCTTACACTGCAAATAGTTCCAGAAAAATCCCTGGAACCATTTGCATAGTCAGATACTTCTCATTGACCCTGATTTAGAAAAGCTCTTTGCCCCTAATTCAGCAAGGTATTTAAACATAAGTTTAACTTTAAGTATTTAAGTAGCAGTATCACCAGCTCCAAATATTCAAAATTCATGGGTCAGGCTCCAAAACATCACGAGGTTGACTTAAAAATCATAAGAATTTTTTAAAAAAATAATAAATTCAGGGTTCTTTGTATTTATCTTCTGGTTTTTGGGCCTTCAAAGGGTCCATCTGGGTCACATTAACAAGCTTTTTTGTTTTTAGTTTTTGTTTTAACCATAAAGGCTAGGAATGCCCTTTTAAAATTTATTTATTTATTTTAAATTGAAAGCTGAGATTCCCATGGCTCCAAGAGCCAGGACTTTAAGGAAAATATCCAATACTGCAAGACTCATGATAAAATTGCAAGAGTTGGCAATGGCTGGAGTAGCCCTAGTAGAGTCAATAGGATTACTCACAAGCCTACATTTAGGTAGAGGCCTCAGAACCCTGCTGAACTGTAACCATATGTGTACGCCCTTTCCTGTTCACCAAAATACTTAAGCATATATTTAAGTGTTTTGTTGAATCAGGACCACTATGAGAAAGATAAGTGTCAGAAAAATAGTTATAATTATTGTTATAATTAAAACTATATTTATCTTATGATTGATTCCTTCTCCAATGTATGTGACTGTATGATTAGTTATTTACAGGCTATGTAATTATATTGACTAAAAGAAATTACAGTTAAGTTATACAGGCATCATGCACCATGCACTGATTTAAGGAATTCCTAATATTGTCTATTCTCCAGACCAAGGGCATATTTTCCAGTGTGTTTGCACAGTGCTTAGCACGATAGGGTCCTGATCCTGACGGGGCCAGCTGTCATGTTTCTGCAATAGGATCATATATTAATAATAATTACAACAATAATTCAGCTCTTTCTAATCTAGTGTTGTTTTCACCTTTATCATTCCTCTGATATGGCTACCGAGTATGCCAGGGTTTATTTCTCATTTGTAGAAATAATTTTATCTGAAAAGAAATATAATGCAAATGCAAAATATTATCAGACTTGGAAGGTGTCCTTGTGCTTTTCACAGACATTAGTCACACACCATATATAAATTTGTACCAGTATGGCTTGTACTTGTGGGGTCTGGTTCACATTGGTGCTGACACTTGCCGTGCAGAGGGCACACAAGATAGTGGCAAGGGTACCTATAAAAAACACACTTCATTTGACAAAATATATCATATGATTGTTTTCATTAGATCAGCTACTGAGTAAGAGACCTTCAGGACCTGAAATCTTCGTGAATTTAAAATTGTGTACTGGTCCAATATTTCAGAATGAGCTCAAGGATCCATACTAAAACAAATGTCTTGATTCTGCTTTAGCTTGATTTTACTGCCATTGCATCCAGTCCCTGCACTTCATTTGAGAAGTGAGTGCATCATTCATCTGTAACGTATTACCACATTAGACAAGAGATGAAATTCATCCCATGCAGAGAGTCAGCACAAGGACTATGCAATTTGATGTTTTACTTTAGAAGGCTTACAAGATTCATGGACCCCATGTTGGCTTTCTGCATGGGATGAATCTCACCTTTCATGAGCAAATTTTTGTTTAAACATGTATAATTGTGATGATTAGAACGCATGCAAGAAACATTCCAATAAACAACTGCAATACCCTTTTTTTTATTTGCCTGAATGCCAGTATGAAAATTCCTCTTTGAAGATCTTATATTAACTTACAGTGAATGAGCAGTAAACTCAAGACCATTGCACTGAATGTAAACACAGTAGGCTAACTAGTTCCTGCGATATTGAATTCCTTTTACAAGAAGGGAAGGAATGATTATAATGCTGTAGCTTTTTTAGGTGGACAGTAACCTTCTGCTGGTCAGCATCTCATTTTTCATCCAGAGTCTTCTGTTCCTTTCTGGCTTCCTCCCATCCACACTATATGTGTACAGCAGCCCCGCTAGATTTACTGTTTTGCCATCTGAACAAGGAAGCAACTGCTGATGTTGTGGTGATGCATGCAATCTAAGGTTGCCAGGTTTTTATGCCTATCTATTGGGGATTCTTTTGCTTCTACTGGGAAGTTTTTTGGACATGTCCAGGGCTTTAGGACAGTTTGGGAACATGGTTAAAATTCAGTAAATTAGGCCTTTCTACACTGCAAGACTCAACAATGTTTTAACCATGTTGTAACTGGATCTCCCAACCTGATGGTATTTATAATATAGACAAGCTCTACAATGGGGTTTTGTGGTTTCTTAATCATTCACATTTGCATACAAGGTTTATTATGACTTTTTTTAAAAATAATTTATCAACAGTTGTTTTTTTTTTCAGGAATACAATGCAGGGCTTTGTGGGGCTCATCTATATATGTGCTGCAGATGAAAATCACTGCTTTCCAGAATTCTTTTAGGTTTCATAAATTCAGTGGTAAACTAAACTGAAACTGTTCCAGATTAAGAAAATAATATTTTCTGAATGAAGATGAACTCCAGGACTCCTGGGTTCAATTCCCAGAACTTGTTCTCTTGCTCGTTCTCTAACTCCCCCCCTCTGCCCCATACTATTCCTATCACAGGAGTATCTTATCACGTGAGCTCAACTTTGCTATTGAGTCACGTGTGACCTTAGATAAGTCTCTTGGGACACAGTCTGCTACCCTTACTCACACTGGGTAGTATATTATTCTGTAAGTAATTCCGTTAATTACAATTACTGTGCCTAGAGCAACATGAACCAGAAAGTGCCAGAAAGTGGCCCTTAATTAATATTTGTAAAATAGTTTGAATTCCAACAGCATAAAGCAGTAATAGTAATAATAATAGTGAAAATGTGTTTAAAGTAGTTTCTCAGGGGATTGACAAACAGCAGTCTCTTAAGCGTGATGATCTTTTAATAAAGCTGGATGAAACTTGAAAAGGCTAAAAGGAATGACATAGAATAATTCAGTCATACTTATTTGCTTCCAAAAGTTATTTGCTTGCTTACACTTCAATTACTAATAACTTAAATACTAATCCTTTTATTTTTATAAAACAATTGAAATACAAATGCTATTAGAAACAGATGTTTAAATATAGAAAAGGTCACTTGTAGCCAGAGCATTGATCTGTCTGCCAATTTCCCTAAACATAGGTGAAATAACATCAATCAAATTTATTATATATAACTGCTGCCTAATGTTCCAGTCTAAAAATCTTAAACAGTACACAGAACTATGTGACTGCAGTGTTCTGTCTCCTGTACGGTCTCCCATGTGCGTGCACTGTAGGCGAAATCCAAAGAGCCAGCACAGGGCATATAGGCCCACTTAAGCCCTATTTTGAGGATTAAAGTGGTGTATACACCTGAATTTCACCCTGTGTGTCTTGTGGGCACTGATGTCCAAAACAATTAAGCCACTCTCCTAGGAGATGGTGCAGCTGACCCTGGTATGACTGCTGGGTCATTTAATTTAATTTAATCTCTGGTCATTTAATTCAGGTATTTTAACATTGTGAAATTCTTTGGGGACACTTCTGAGTGGTGACTTAATAAATGTTATCTTCAACAAATGTTTAACTTTGTGTCACGCAGATTCATCACAGCACTTAAGCTTGTGGATATCTTTCAGTCCCGCTAAAGTTAAAGCTTAAATTTAAGCGTGTGCTTATATACTTTGCTAAATCAGGGCCATAATGAACACTTTCCATCTATATTATGTAAGTGTATTCTAGTACGTTGCTTAAGTGAACAAATGTTGTTTTTAATTATTGAAATCTCAGCCATCTAGCAATGGAATTGCTACACCTACACCTACATTTTTAAGAAGTCCCTTTCCTTAAGATACATCACTTGGTTGGAATTATTTTTGAAACAAATGAAGCGCACTAACATTAATTGAATCTTATGGGACTGACTAGTTTCCCTGTATAAGTAACACCAGAATGTTTTCTGGTCTTTCCTGTACTTTCACTGTATGTATTTTGTATGCCCAATATCAGGAAAAGTTTCTAGCTCTGCGGAGTTGAGGCAAGCCTCATCCTAGCGCAAGATGCAATATAACCCAACTAGCCTATCTGAGGTTGACAACCCTCCCTGATCTCCACTGTGTGCATGCCATTCCAACCTTAGCTTCAGGCCAGACTTAAGCAGGGGGAAGCTGGGAACCTATTACTAGGAGGATCAGGGTGGAACCCAGCCTAGATCTGGAGCAAATATGAGAGAAGTGGACCAGCAGTCCATGTGGGCTGGGAGAGGGAAGGGATTGGCATGTAGAGGCAGTCAAGATGGGTGGAATAATCTGTGGAGAAAGGGGTATTGCCTATGGGGTCGGAGGGTGGAAGGAGCTTTTAGGGGGAGAGAGAATAAGATTTACAATGAAAAGTTAGGTATCTGTTGTGGCTGAGGGGAAAGGGAGGATGCAAACACAGGAATTGCCATACCAGATCAGAGCATCTAGTCCAGTGCCCCATCTCTGGCACTGAGGCAGGATAATTGCAGCCAAGTGCCTCTCCCAGTACCAGACACCTCAGAGGAAGATGCAAGATCCAGGAGTGCATAATTATGGATTAATCTGCCTAATGGTGGAGTTTCTTCCTGGCTCCAATTAGACAGTGGATGCCTTCCATCCTGAAGGGAAAGGGTTTATATCCCTTCTTAAAAGAATGTCTGTTTTTTTCCCTATCTAATAACTATGGGGGCTCTCACTGCCCATATGAATATCTGATCCTTTTTTTTTTTTTGGATCCTATCGAACTGTGCCCTTGTTTGTGAAGACTTGTTCTCAGTTCTCTAAGAGTTAATGTGAAACAGCAGCCAACTTCTCCTGTTAAAGTCTTCATTCTTTAGAAAGAATCACTGTGATCACTAGGGCTAGTGTAATAGGGTGGGGGAACGCTAAAAGTTGCATGTTTCCAGAATCAGTCTTTCAATGAGAAGACATTTTCCCTCATGTAGCATGAAGAGACCTTACAAAGGTTGCAGGAAACTGCCTTTGAACACTGAATATTTTATAGCTACCCTCTGGTGCAGAATTTTACCATATGTTCAAAAGCCCGTTCCAGATCTGAATTTTTTTTTTAACATTTGGAAGCCAATCTTAAATGGTAAGCTTGAATTTTGTATGAAAATTTTGCGGGTCTTAAATGTGCCTGGAACTGTATGTCATTTCCCTGAAGCTCAACACTGTCACAATCATATGCCATTCTGTGTTGTGAAGATAATTAGATGCATAATGAGGATGTGGTGATTTTTCTCAAAGCTTCATAATCTAGTGGTGGTTTGTGTCCCCATTCAGCGTGGTACTGAAGTGCATGCTTGTAACCCCGTTGTCTTCGGTAGGACTTGCATACTTAATATTAGGCACCTTGCTGAATTGCATTCTGGGTGAATTACAGTGGTGAGAGGAAGCAAAGATTTCTTCTGATTATGGTGTTATGTTATGTGTTCCAAACAGGAATTACAGATCATTTCCAAAGGTCAGGCTCTACCACAAGGTCAGTTCCTAGAGGTGGTGAGAGGCAGACATTAGTAGACATTGGTCCTTTCCATCCTCTTCATCTTCTTCTGTGTTCAGCACCTAGTTAGGCAGACACACTTCACAGACTAAGGCTGTCCAAACTTCCTGTGTTAAGTTAATTCTTTCAGGAAAGATCCTATAGAATTGAATAGGGAATTCAGTAGGGTTCTACAGAAATTTAATAGGGTTCCATAGAAATTAATCTAAAAATGTATTGAGCATAACAGAAAATATCCTTCCTATATGTTTTTTGAACTACCTTATGAGAATCTCATTGCAAGGATCTATTAGATTATTTTTAAAAAGCCGTAGAAAGGTTTTTATTTTTTATTTAATTCCATAGAATTTTTCCATAAGGGTCCGCATCCTCAAAACTCTGCAAAATTTACTCCTACCTCTATCTCTTTTCTCATTTCTTTCTTTTCCTCATCTTCGTACATATTAAGGCTATGCTTTTATATTCTGCTCTGACTATGACCATCATACCAATTTTCTTTCCCCCACTCCTTTTAAGCTTGTAGAAGTTAACTTTAATTTGCTTTGTCTTGGGTCCCAAGTACTAGTTAAATCCAGATCTACAGTGGAAAGGGGATTTTGTCCTGAAATACTACACAACACCTGAATTTAAACAAGCAACCAAAACCTTTACAAGGAGAAACCTATCCATCTGTAAGGGGGCTTCCTGCCACCTCCAAATCCTACTTAGCATCTATGCCTAAGGCACCCTGAAGTGTTAAAGTAGCCTGAGGTAATGTCTAAAGGCCTGATCCTGCAGCTAAGAGGCTCTCTGGGAGCTTTCTCATTGACTTCTGTGTGCTCAGGACAAGCCCTAAGTCAGCAGCTGCCTAGCATTTGTAATCATCCCCATCAAAGCACACAACAGCACTTGACCCCCAGGGAACTTCCTGGGGCCTACCAAATGCAAGAGTAGAGAGAGCAGCGAAACTTCTCATTGTAGGTTTATTCTCTTTGGGGGTGGCAGTGAGTGCTCTGCAGACACTGGAGCTTGTACAGTTCTTTGGCTATTTGGAGGACATGACGGTAAAATTTTCCTCCGAGCCAGATTTATGTCTATAACAGACCTTTGGACTGCTGTCTCAAAGAGGCTGAGTACTGGGCTGGCTGACCATACTTAATATACATACAGAGAGCTGTTGTGAGGGTTTATGTGGGATTTAAGGGGTTCATAGACCTTTCGCTGGCCTTCTGCACAGGAGTGAATTTAACCCAGAGAGTACTGAAGAAAGACTATGAGGCAGTTCCTTGGCTGCTGTAATTTGCATGGGTTCACTGAAGTCACTAGAGCTGTGCCAGTAAACATAAACCGAGGCTCTAGCTCAATGTCCTACCTGAACTGGTGAATTTGTAGTCAGTTGCAGACAGACTGTCACACAGAAATTCACAGATGGAGAAGTAGACAGGAAAGTTAAAACTGCATAGAAGTGTAAACAATGAAACAAAATATATTTATTTATGTGTTGACCTGCCACAATGTGGGTTAGTGGTTAAAGGTTCTGGTTAATTTTTGAAGTGTGAGTTTGTGTATCTACTCTACTATACCACTGTGGCATTGGCACAGGCAAGGATACTCATTACATATTCTAGACCACCCCAGAATGTTAACACATCATTAATATGCGTAGGTGCAGATATCTGTCTGTTGTTTTATAACGCTATTCCATTTATATAGTGCTAGTATTTGCTGGTTTTATTTAGGAATCTCTCTAGCTGAGCATGGATTCTCTTATATCCTTCAAGTTATTGCAGAAGTAATCAGACAGCTCATAAGAGTTCAGGTTCAGATGTCTCTCTCTGTATTAGCCCAGCTCTTGAGTTCCAGCTCAAACGTCTCTCCCTGTGTCCCAGTATATCCTCTCTCCCTAACTGACAGTTTGCTATTATAAGCTTCTACCCAGTCCTGTTTCAATGGAATCCCTTAAGACACTGGGGCAGGAATTTAGATGGTAAGTGAGCTGACTTCCTCTTCTGTCCCCCAGCTTTTTGTTTAGAATTATATTTTGCCACCAGTATTTGTTTTAAAATGCACCTGTTTGCAATGCAAAGAAATCTTACGCTTAGTATAGTGCTGATGCTCATGAGAGAGGGTAATATTTCTTTAGCTAATAGGGCTGGTTGAAGTGAAATACTTGTGTGTTAGTTTCTGAGGAAATTTAGTGCTGGTGAGAGGTGTCAGATCAAAAACCCTGGGGACTGAGGACCCTTGTTTAATCCACAGAATAGGCAGAACATGGGCAACAGCAGTGCAAGATTCTTCACTAATGGCCTGTTCCACAGCCTGTTGAAGTCAGTGGAAAGATGCCAACTTATTTCAATGGACTGGATCTGGTCCTTAAACTGCCTGAACCTTGCCATGGAAAAACCAACCCAGGGCATGAAAGGGTGCATCAGTGTACTTACATACCTGTGCTTCTGCTAAGAACGACAGCAGTTCCTGCTGCTGGGTTTTGTGACATGTGTACCATTGAGGCTGGATTAATACCACTGTCTCCTCTTCCATAGATCCCTGAATGGTTACCTCATGGTAATAATTTTCAATCACTACCAACCTAAGCCTCAAATCAGGAAAGCACCCAAACAAACATGTTTAAGTCTTTCCCTAAGTGTGGGTTAACTTTAAGCATATGCTTAAGTCCAGTGGTTTTATTTTAAAAAGTCTGAACAATGCTCTCTTTAGATTAAGAAATTCATAGTTTGCAGGAAAACATTTTGGCTGGAATATTTAAATGAACCTAAGAGAGTTAAGCACCTAGCTCTCATTGAATTTCATGAGGCTCCTTTAAAAATCCCAGTTTTTAAGCTGTGTAGCATGAATGTTATATTAATTGTGTGTTTGGGCATGTAGGACCTTGAATAGACATTTATTTTATTACCACTATTTAAATTGAAATAAATACATAAAATAAGCAATAAAAACATAATAAAAGTTGTCAGGTATTTAAGCTACAGTAAAAATAACTAGTGTTTCAAATATTTAATGCAAAAAATCCCTTCAGAAATATTTACTGTTTCTAGGGAATTGTATGAAAAGACATCTGTGTCTTTGATGTGATGCTAATTGACAATTTTTAAAAAGATAAACATAATTTAATTTAGTGAATTTTCTAATATAAGTTGCCAAGTGGCACTGCAAATGCCTACCGATTCACATAAAGTTTACTGCATGGCCTTGGAAAATAAGACATGGAATTTAATTTGTTGTATTCTCCAAAGGCTTGTTAAGAGTTATCATTGCTTTAGAATTGCTATCAGGAGATACTTCCTAACAGTGACATATATGTTGCCCTCCTTATGGAGATGACTATGCCGAAAACTCCACTGGCTTCTGTGTATTGTGAATGGGCTGTATCAGGGCAGGGAAATGTCAAGGGGCATGACAGATCAAACATGTGGGTCAGAAATCTGTGGAAACTCCATCCTAAATGCACAAGGTAGATACTCTACACAGATCCAAACCCTCATGCAGCAGCATGGCCTTCTGCATGGCTGTGATACCAGTGGCTCTCCTCTTGTAACAGAGCGATGGTGAATGGAAGAAAGTAACATTGAATGAACTATCATGAATTTCTGTACAGTAATACACTGATGTTTTACTCCCCAACTCCTCTTCCTTCATTATAGGGTACTCCTGATGGCATTCTGCACCAAAAAAATAAAAAAATCTGCGCACATTTTAAAATTCTGCAAATTTTATTTGTCAAATAAATGTGGAGGCTCCAGCATAGCATTGGGGAGCACAGGTCACTGGCTGCACAGAGGTGGGAGATCACTTTGAAGCTCCCCCCTCACCCACCCCCCACTCCTGGAACACAGACTCAGTGGTGAAGCTGCACCCAAACCTGACACAGTGGAAGGACCTGGCCTGCTCCAGAAACACCTCAGGGCCCTCTGTGTGGCCAGCAAGCTCAGCAAGGCAGGATCTAAGTGTAGAGGGGCTTCATGTGGGGGGATCCAGGTGAAGGTTGAGAGGATTCTGTGTGGGGCAATCTGGGTCTGGGTGGCTCAGTGCGGGGTCTGGGTTGGGGGGATCTGGATGCTCAGGGGCTTTTGTGGGATTCTGGGTGCAACAGTAATGGGACTCTGCAGGGGAGTATAGGTGAAGGTGGTTGAGGCTCAGCGGGGGGGTCTGGGTTTGGGGGGGATAGAGCTTGGCAGGAGGGTCTGGGTGTAGGGGGCTCAGTGCGGGGTCCAGATGCTGGTAGAGTGGGGCTCAGTGGGGTGGGGATCCAGTGCAACTGGTTGGGGCTTGGTGGGATGGGGATCCGGGTGTGGGTGGCTCGTTGGGGTGGTCCAGTTGCAGGGGGAGTGGGGCTTATTGGAGGGGTTCTGAGTATGAGGTAGTCTGGATGCATGGGGGTTAGATGGATAGAGGAGAAACTCCCTGTACAGGAATCCCTCCCCCTGCAGCTGAGGTGCGATGAATGCAGGAAGCGGGGGGGTGGGGGGAGTTTGCAGAGCTTCCTACGGCCAGGGGAGAAATCTGGGTGTGGGTCTGACCCAGTGCCATGCACGGGAAGAGGAAGTCCCATCCTCCCCAGCCCAGCTGTGACTAGGGTCTTCCCCAGATCTGCCTTTTGCCCCACAGTGATTTACCTTTCTGCCAGCTACCATGGGCACCTGAAACATACTGCTGGGGAGGGTCGCATGACTGCTGTTGTGGCTTCCCTTTGCTTCCCCATCAGAAAGTCATTTTTCTGTGGGGAAGCAAAGAAATCTGCAAGGGACATAAATTCTGCACCGGCACAGTGGTGCAAAATTCCCCAGGAATAGTACATTCAGTCAGCAAATAGCTCTTTAACTGTGTGCTATCCATGCTTACCTAAATGTGCATTATTGGTCAATGCTCATTGGGAAAGCATGCCTCGCATATACTTTCCACTCTGCACGGTTCCTCCATCTAGGATACTGTGCTTCTACCCTCCTTTCTGTTGTGCAACTGCACTAGCATATAACAATGTCTAAAGAGATCTTTGAGACTATGGAAAAGTTTCCCAAGGGGAATGAAACAGACATTGGAGACATTTAAAACTGGACTGACCAAATCACAGGAGAATATGCTGTAGGGAACAATTGATAAGTGGATGAACTCGGTGACTTAATGGGTCTTTTCTATCTGTAACTTCTATGATTCTGTTAACTGTAATTGCTTGTTTTCATTTTGTGCTTGGGCTCTCCAAGATTTATTTTATGTTATGATATGGAAATCCAATATTTGTAGTGAATGGTTTATAAAAAGAAATGTAACAACCTGAGTACTCTCCAAAGGATTGCCAACTGTGATAAATATTTTATCTTTTAAACACTCCAAATATTGTTCTGCTTTCATTGTGCTATTGCCTAGCTGAATGTGTACCCTATGAAAATGTGCTTTTGAAAAACTGTAACTTGATCATCAGGCACATTTGCCTTGGAGAAAAGCTATTTGAAAGAAGAACAAAAACAAGAAATATTTAAACAGAATTTACATTTGTATTTGTGCCAGGGCATATCCAATGGTGGGAGAGGATAAAACATGTTAAAAAGGCAAACTTTAGTGGACTATATGTAATTGTGCACTTTGTCTTGATCAGCTACTCAGATCTCATCTGATTTATTAGCACATATCGTGTCAGTTTGTCTGCTTTCCTAGCCCTCGATGGGTTGTTTTCAGATGAAGCCTTCCTTTGCAGGGACGAGTACAGATATCCATTCGTTATTATTTTCTAGCACCCACAAGTGTGCTAGGCATTTCAGACATATATTCAGCAAAACAATTAAACATATGCTTAACTTTAGGCACATGCTTAAATCTCATTGACTTCAATGGGAGTTAAGCACGTGATTAAATCCTTTAATGAATCAGGGCCTTACACTCCAAGGGCCTGATCCAACACCTAATTAAATTAGTGAGAGTCTTTCCATTGACTTCAGTGAGCTTTGGATCAATATAGTTTTTTTAAATTTTTATTGTCATAATATTTACATATTATTTATAGATCATTTAAAGAAGTTATAATATTGCTTTTCTCTCCATGGCACATTTCAGCCAAAGACATCAAAATGATGTTTATGAAGGTTAATTTTCCCATAAAGATTAATTTATGGGAGGCAGATAAATGCAGTCACACCTATTTTACAAGCAGATTAACTGGGGCACAGGGAGTTCAGTGACTTGACAAAGTTCTCTTAGTAAGTCAGGAGCAGAGTTGGAAATTGAGCCCAGAGAGCCTACTGTTCTGGTCTTTACTTTAACCGTTAGATCACACTCTCTGAATTTAGGATGAAGTAATCAGAAAACTAAATTAACGTGGCTATGTGTGCTTTGTATATCTGCTGTGTAATATGGTTTGTACAATCTAGACATCCAGATCATGAATTCATATGCTCCTCTATTTTCTAAAATGAATGACAATTATTTCTGCCTTTGATGGTAAACAATGTCGTGAGCCTCTACTTTCCACAATCTATCATGCTACAGAAGATTTTCTGACTTATACTTCGTGATGGGCCAATGCAAAAAATATACAAACTCGTATGCCAATGTTGCAAATCAATTCTGCAGCAAAGTGGAAATAACTCTTATACCAATAAGCAGCAAAACTTATGAAAAATACTTTCTTTTTCCCTTTTCTAAATTTTCAACTTGCAGATAGAAAGAGAAGCCATCAATCATGCTGGAGAGCCTCCATTCCGGAGATGATGTTCTTAAAGACAAGCCAGATGAAATCAGACAAGACCAGAATATGCAAAGACTTTTTTGTAGGTGTGAGAGGAGGGAAACTTATTTTTTCTTTGTCTTTTTCCTTTTTTTTTTTAAAGGCAAACTTGTAGCCTGGCAAAGGCATGTATGTTGGCTAAGTTTACTGACAAAATGACTAATTAATCGTTTCACAAATGGCTATTAATCATACATTAATGAGATAGTCTCTTTTCTTTGGCAAATACAGGTTCTGTGGCAATCCTTTCTCCTTGGTACCCCAAGCAGGCTAAAAGCATGTAGGACTCAATTAATCTTACAGCAGCATGGGGTGTTCGAAACTGCTCACAAGCTGAAAAGAAGCAAATAGCTGAGACATTTAAACTGTCCATATTTCACTGTGTAAATTCAGAGGCACTTAATCATCCCTCCAAGCATTCTTTGTTTCTTTTCTCTCTCTGCCTTGTTATATGTATGTTTCAAGCCCACCCTGGACAAAAAAGGGACGGATAAGGTTCTAATAAATCTGATTCCAAACACATTCAGATAACTATGCAATGGATAAATACAGATGTGCAACTGTTCTTCTTACAAAAATGCCCAGATCATTTTGTTTAAAGCAAATACAAATTACAATAGGGCAGTCCATACTCAGAGCATCTCTTGAAATCTACCTTTGGTTAGCAAAAGGGAAGGGGCTTGTTTCACCACAGTGTGACTCCAGTTTCACTTCTGAGGAGTTACACTGACATAGAACTGGAGTTAATACAGTGGCCAATTAGATACAAAATGTGCAATGCTAACTGGTTGAAAGGTACATTAGGCTAGATTCTCACCTGGTGTAAATGGGTGCAGTTTCACTGAAGTCAGTGGAGGTGTGTGGTGATTTACACCAGCTGAGGATTTCGTCTAGTAGACCCTACTGTATGCTATTACTACGTATTGTTATAAACACATATGTAGTATCTGTCTGAAGACTCCATTGGAAAAAATAGATCATGTAGGGCTAAATCCCATGGTTCTTGTTGAACAAGGACTGAAGGATTTGGCCTGTTGTTTTTATAGCTATCCTAAGAGCCATTTGAGAGCAATACAGCAGTTCCACTTTTCTTTTTATCTCTAATAACAATGTAAGAGCTGAAAGGAGCACTGTATTGGGGGGAGGAGTGTGATTGGGGCTGTGAGATAATTTGGGGGATAACCCAACCTCTTACTATTGGGAGTTTAGGAGGAAATTTTCCATAAGGTATGTTACTCCATAACTGCTTTCTGCAGGGTTTCTTGGGCCTTCCTCTGATGCATCTGGAACTGGCCACTGTCAGTGACAGGATGCTGGATTAGATGGACCACTGGTCTGATCCAACATGTCAATCCCTGTTCCTGTGTAGCTCTTGGTCACCAGTTCAATCCATCCCAGACTAATAGCAATAGAAAGTTATTCCCTTCTGCTGACTGTTCAATAGTCTATCTGAGGTGAGTTTGGTGTTCTAAGTATAGTGTCCACATTGTAAAAATCACCATGATAATTGACTCTAAGTAACTTCCTTGCCTGATGTCACAGCAGATAGGTCAGGGATTGAATGGTTGTGACCTCTGATCTGTAGAGGTGAGTTAGGTCAGAATAGGTCTAGTCAGGGTTGAGGAACATTGCCAGGATGGTATGGGGAAGCTCGCACTGCTGCTTCCTCGGCAGCAAGTAATCACAGGGGAGTCAGGTCTCCAGAACTCTGAGTCATAGATGTTGCAGGGCATTAGTCTCATCATTTTAAAAGCAGCTCTGTTAATTATTATTATTGGTATTGTTAACAAGAATACAATGACTGCAGGCACTAAAACATAGACTTCACCTTCTCTCCACATCTCTGTCCCATGTCAGTCTTTGCTGCCCATTTCTACTCTCTAGGAGCTTTCTTCCCATGTCTCCTTTCCCATGTCGCCACCCATTACCAACATGGTATTGAAGAAGCCAAGATAATAAGGGACCAAAGCTGCTCCTTGAAGTGGCTTTGTGCTTTGTCCTACAAAGAAGAATGTGTGTTATCTGTGTGGATGGATGAATTGATTCAAATAAAATAAGAACCCATGAGGAACTTCCTGTTAAACTCAAATGAATCCTTTTTGGACATTTAAAAAAAAATTCTGATGTGTTGACACTGCATAGCTTTCAAATGGTCTGGAAGCTGTTTGTGCAAATTATCCAGCAAATAGTTATGAATAATAAATTCATGTATAGCAGCCAAGATCAGTTAATGAACAATCTGAAAATGGAAAAAAGGGTCTACATTTGTAATTAATATTACTTGTAACAAATCATTTGACCTTCTCTGCTAGCTGGCCATGTGTAAACAACTCAAATCATATTTGGAAATAGTCTAATAGTTGTGTGTGTCATGTGCAATTCATTACCCAATTGATGAAATTTTAATTTACCCTCCCCTTCTCCTTTCCAAATGGCTAAATTTTATTTTTTCCATGCCTGTATTTTTAAATATTCATCTTCTGGGGGAAATGCATTTTGTTTTCTAAAGGGTACTGTAGAGTGCTCTCCTTTGCCTACCGGCTGATGAAAACAATAAATTATTCAGCCTCAGAATATCTACAATGCTGACTAATGGCTAGTTCTGATTTTTTTTAGGCCTTGTTTTCATTAACTTCTCCATTAATAGTCCAAATCTATAGTCGGATTGAAATGTCCTGTGAAATTGCCCTGTTCTCCTCAAACCTGGAAGCCCTCAACCTCTAGCAAGTGTTCTGAGATATTGTTTCTGATTCTGTGAAATAAAATATGGTCTAGATTTGACAAGAAAAGATTAAGCTGTAACAATTTGTTGGCTACCCCTCCCCATAAGACAGAATGTGTTACCTCTACAGCTGCAACCAGGGTAGGAGTTGTTATTAGAGAATGCATCAAAATGACCTTTTCTTAACTGTTGAGCTCTATCTCTGCCTTATCTCTTTCATAATGAAAACAAAGAAATAAGTTCAGGGGGACACCAGAGCAAAGTAGAGTCTTGGATAATTTTTTTTTTTCATTCACAGAATACATTTAGCAATCAGTCAATAAATAAATCCAGGTCATGTCAACAAAAAATATTTTTTCACCCTATATAAAATGTACATTGGAAAACATTAATTCTTTGTACCTTGAAATACAATACACCGTCATGTTCATAAGCCAAAATATACTGTAAATATATACAAATATATACAAAATATATATTACAGTAATATGGAGCCAGATCCTACAGTCCTTACTCTTAGGATAATCCCTACTCATGTGAGTAATTCCACTTACTTCAACGAGATTACTTACGTGTACGAGAAAGGATTGCAGGAGGTTGAATGTTCCATTGGAATAAGAACCTTGGATTCGGAAATATCCATCCTTTTGTGCTGAGTGATATAGATATACAGATTACAGAGGAGAAATGGATTAAAAATTAATTCCATAAAATTCCAAGTTTTATAGTTTATAAATAATTTGATTTTGTGTGTCTTATGGCTTTGTGTATCTCAGTTATGGCTTTCCCATGTATGGAGCAACCTGTAGCTGCGCTGCCCCAGGAATAGCCTCGGAAGCAGATTGCGACTGAATCACAACCCTCCTGGTTTCCCTCCGTTCCAGGAAGGACATACCCTGTGCCAGCCCCATACCTGGCAAGGAGTGGCGGTTCACTTGCAAGACAGCCTGGCTGTGCTACCAGTGCATAGGGCTCTCCGCAATCGCTCCCTACATCACGATGGCGTGGCATTTTCACTGTATTTTGGGCCTTATGGGCCTACTATTATTACCTGTTATTTATTTGTACTATGGTAGTGCCTTTTGGCCCCGATCACAGATCTTGTTTAGTGTGACAACTACTGTGACAATTAACGTATGCTGCAAGATCCTACCCCTGTTGTTGTTTTGTCTCCCCGTCCTACTTACATTTTATTCACCTGTTGCATATTATCTAAATCCTAGATAGTTAGTACAATGCCTAGAACAATGAGACCCTGATCTCTGGAATTTCTAGGAACTGCCACAGTAGAAATAATAAAATGATATTAAAGGGATCTCATGTGCTAGGCACTGTACAAGTACATAGGCAGTTCCCACCCCAGAGTGCTCACAATTTAAGTTTATGAGAAGATGCAACAAGTGGAAAAAATGGATTGGCTGCCAGGCTAGAAAGACAACAGTAGAATGAGCATTTTTTGTCATAACAATCTGTATGGCCCTAAAATACTTAAAAACTGGTGAGGAATGTCTTACATTTATGGTAAGCATTTAAAATAAAATTAAATGTACTGCTCTGTTGCTGAGAAATTAAAAAAACAACAACCAATGTTACTGTAGGGCCTAGACAAAAACAGTGTTTTACACTATTGTGCTCCCTGCAGCTGGATAAACAGCAAATGTTTTCCCTCAGTCAGCATTCTTTGCTCTACTAGTACCTGCACCACTTCAGCACAAACAAGGAAGTGAACATTAGAAGCCTTGGGCCGATTGTGCCTCCCAATTGCTCTTTATTTGGTCTTTTGTCAAATAATTTATATAAGAATAACTTTTTTTTTCTTTATTCAGGTAGTTCTACTATTAATACATCTATATCACCACTTTGAAACTGTACGCCACTCAGCTGTTCTGAAACAATGTGGGATCACCAAACAAACCTTTCATTTTCCTGAATGATGTCCAGGTTAGTCGCATGATTTGTTATGCTTTATCTTAAATATTATTTTTATTGATTTCTACTAGCGGCTAATCACTTTTAATGACAGCTTATAAACAAGCTAATTTTATGTGACATTGTACTAATTGTCCTATGTAAAATGTAGGATGTCTCAGAAAATACCAAACATACGACTTTTTTGTTGTTGTTTTTTTGTTTGTTAAGGATTTAGGTCATGATACAGCAAAGCACTAAGTCCCATCCCTAGTTATTAAAGCACTTAAGGATGTGCTTAAGTCCCATGCAGGTATGGTGTTGGATAATGGAATTCTGGAAGTGAAGTAGGAATGCTCATTTGCATGTCACTAACAAGAATGAACTCCTAGCACATAGTTACTTCACAGCAGTGCTAGGAACAAACTGAAAGACACAGATGTCCTTGAGTGCATGGGAGTCTTTTCCATGTACCTTCCAAACAAAAACTGTGGTAGACTTTTCCCACTTTCGTCTTTAACATCTCCCTTGAGTATGAAATAAACCCAAATAACATAAATTCCCCTCCTCCCTCATCATATCAAGGAGGTAGTTTTTCCTATTTTTACTGCAAATGTCATTGTTTTCTAGGATTCTTGTCAGACACCATCTATCTTTTCATCTATACTATTGTACTTCCCATATCCCCCCTCCAACAACTGCATTCTTTTCTAAACATGGAAACATTTCCATATATTTAGATGGTCCTGGGAATTTTCCTTTTGTATTTGTGAAAACAACAAACTAACAAGCTGCTTCTTGGCATGACATCTCCCATCTCCGCCTTCAGGACAGTGGATGTGTGTGTGTGCGGGGGGAGGGGAGGGTGAAGCATGAGGAAGACTATCCCAATAAAAACATATTGTTTGGTCCTGGGCTTGCTCTCACTAAAGTCAGCGGGAGGTGTATCATCTACTTCAGCAGGAGCAGGACTGAGTACTTATGGCCAGATTTCCAAAAGAACTCAACTCCCATTTAGGCACCTAAATGAAGTGGCCTGATTTTCAAAAGTTCCCTGCATTCCCACTGAGAACAATAGAAGCTGCTGGGAGCTGAACTCCTTTGAAAAGCTGGCCATTATTGGCTAGAGGTAGCGAAGCCATGGGTATTATTATTATCATTAGCATATGTGTCATTCAGGATGGCCTCTGAAGTAAAGAGAGAGATTGCTAAACATACATGGGTTCTCTGATTTGGAACCCACTGACATACTGTATGAGCAGCTGGGTTTTTATTTCCAGGTCAGATCCAAATCTGGTATTAAATGCTAATAGCTCCAGGGACCATTGCATTCCCTGTCTTTGGAGGAAGATAAGCCTGCTTCCTCCCTGAACCACTAAGTTCTATACTGCCCCAAAGGAGTTTGGGAGAAGGGAGAGCCATGGAATCTCTGCACTTAAAAAAATGGTGCAGAATGCCCACCCTGCCTGTCCTTCCTCCCCCTGCCACACACACACACACTAGGGAGTGGAGAGAGGGTTTGTGCTTACTTAACAGACACAACCCTGAGGTCCCCTGTAGGTGCAGTTTCTCATGCCCCCTACCAAGGGATGTGCCTAGCTAACCCTTCAAATATTTCTGAATAGAATTTGGTGTCTGTCTTTGACTTGGTCTATTCTCAAGGAGTCATTGAGCCAAATTGGGAACTACTAGTAAGTAGCCAACTCACTGACCCACACAACTGCATTTAAAGCATTTTGATACCCCCACTGTCCACCCAGTTATTCTTGTTGCTCTTACATATGTGTCATTGTGTTGCTTGGCCTAAACACTCCTTATAAGCTTTCTGCAGTTTTTCTGAGCTATAAGGGGAAGCCAGTCACTCTAAAGGAAATCATGTTAGGTTAACTTCCAGCAGGCCTTCTGACTTCATTTGCATTCCTGAAAAAACAAAAGAGAAAGAGAGACATAAGTGTATACTCATTTGAAAATAGCAACGATGATGCACTGAGATTGCCTTGGCACTTTTATTTTTTATCTCCCTCCCCGTCAGGGGGGAGTTTGTTATAAAAAGGTCAAACACATAACTTTGCAGCTTTCAGCCGTCTCTATTCTTTTCTTTTGCAATTCTTCTCTCTGATTAAACTTCCAGATAAGTCTAGGCACTGTTGCCCAGCCCTTCACATTTAATGATTTTATGCATCACTTGCTCTTGGCACTGCTCAGAGCCCTGCCATCTCCACTGCAGCCTGTGATCTTTGCCTTTCAGTGTTTGTCATCTACCGGCATTTCTCTCAGATTTCAAGATGCCTTTTTTGTTTTTCTGGGAAGGATGGAGAGGGAAGGTATGATGGGTACCCCAGAGGGGAATTGCATAATACCCCAGGTTCTTTTCAGCCTCAACTCTTTTAATCACTGTTAATCTCCTTCCTTTTCTCTTTAATTTTTGAAAAAAACCTGCATTAAGGTTAGGTAATCAGAGAGCTGTACTTGTTGAATTCCTAACTGAATGCAGGGCTGAGAGTAAATTGGGGGGTGGTGGTGGTGTCAAAAGATGACCCCTCCCCCCCACACTCTCAATGGACGATATTTATTATTCATAACCAGAAGGATTGCATGTGTATCTGTGTGTGCAGACAGTAGGAGAGAATGAGGTTTTCCATGTGAAATTTCATTTTTTCAATGGAAATGTTGAAAATGACAGAATATTGAATAGGTGAGAGAGTACAAACTGTGAGAGGTTCAAAGAGGTGCTGAGACAAGCTTAGCACAATTCCTATTGGCTAAGATGAAGTGGAGAGAGGGGTATGCAAAAGAGGTTCCTTTTGAGATCACCTGGGAGAGTATCTAATGACCACAGTGGTCCTGATTTGAGTTTTAGATGCAGTCATTCACCAGGTAATTGGGTTTTGGGGGTTCTGCAAACTGAAAACACATATTTGCAAACCATGTAAAGATTTTGATCATGGTGGGCGTGGATTTACTTTCTTATTCACAAAGAGTAGGTTCTGCTACTTTTGTCTTCTCTATTAAGGTCACGTCATGCCCTTTGTACTGATTGATGATTCCCCACAGTATATACTGGGGGAAAAATGCTGCATATACAGCATGCTCCATAAGGCATATTCAACAGAGTGCCAAACCCTGTGTTGACATGCATCCTATAAATTCCCTTTGAAGACAATGGAGTTATATGAGAAGTAAGTCAATGCAGAATTTGGCTCATTGGATGTCAATTATTTGCAAGCGTGTGCATGTAATCATTTTAAACCCTACAAAATTCACCAATTTTGATGAGATTTAGTGTACACGGTACAATGCTATATAGTCTGTACTTGAACTTAATTCTGTTAAATGTTAATTCTGTCAGCTTGACAGCTGGGGAGACTGACCATCCTATCTACTCTGCTTGATCATTTCTTAAGTGACTATCACTGTAAAGTCTACAGAACAGGACTTGCCAATATGCCTGACTGGGAAGGATCACCTCTAGGGGTAAAAGAATAGTACTGATTCCATGCTGATTTATTCAGTCTTTAGCCTCTCTGTTTAACAAGATTGCCAATTAACTCCAGTTGTGTTGGTAAGTTTTATGATTCAGATACTTGCTCAGTAGCAAATAGAGTGAGACCACCACACGCAGCATTGATTGAAATTTTTCAACTGAATTTTTTTTCTGATGGAAAATAGGATTTTGTCAAAACTAAAATATTTATGGGAGAATGTTTTGACAATTTTTTTTGATATTTTTTCAATGGGAAATTTCTCAGTTAAATGAATTTATGGATTTTTATTTTTTTCCCTTTTCTCTCCCTTTTTCCCTAGTTGCCACTGAATGAAAGACAATGAATGATGCTGAGGGTTTTTTTTTCCACATTTCCATTTTTCTGATTTTCATCTTCTGTTGAAAAGTTACAGACTGAGAAAAGTTGAAAAAGAAAGAAGAAAATATGGGGAGGGAAAACCCCGGGCATTATTCATTCCACTGCATTCAGTGGCAAAGAAAGAAATATGGAGAAAAAAGAGGGGGAGCAGAAAATAAAAAGATTCAAAATTTTGAAAGCCTAAATTAAATTAAAATTTCAATGTCAAATAAGTTAAAACAAAAAATTGGATTCAAATTGACATAAATGAAACAATTTTTTTTTCAAAATTATTTCCATGAAAAATCAAAACATTTCAAATGAAGCATTTCTAATGAACTATCTTCATTCTAAGTTTGTCACAGGAAAAAATGGGGTTTTCAACCAACTTCACTCGTGTCATATGGGCAGTTGAACAAGCATGAGACAATAATCACTTTTGACCTGACCAGATTCTACACTCCATATTCTTATTTCTTTTCTTCTGAGCTATTCAACGTCCAATCATTCCATTAATTTTATTTAAAACATTTATTTGGTCCCCGTTTTCATGGTACTTATATTTATCAAGAAATGTAATTGAGAAGATATGTCAAGCATCCAAACCAGAACTTTAGAAACCGTAGAGTGATGTGCATAGAAACAAAGGGTGTGGACATAGCAGCTGGAAGAGCAGCTGCTTATAGACACAGACAGGACAACTCTGCTTGAGCTAACATGCAGATAATAGTAATGTGGCTCAGGCTAGCCGCCCAAATATATACTTAGGGGATCAGGTGAGTTCGTACTTGGGCAGTTAATGTGATCATGATCATATCATGGCCACACTGCTACTTTAGCACACCAGCTCAAGCAGAGCTAGTGAGTGTCTGTCTACCCGTGCTGGGAATCACCCTCTCTTCTCCTGTGTAGACAAAACCAAAGACACAGCACAGACAACTGCACATGATTACACAGCACAGTACAGTTTGCAACACAGTTAGTTTTGTGATATTTAAAATATACAGGGCTAGATTGTGCCTATTAGGCACAGATCCATGTTAAGAGGTTCTGTGGAGCTATACAGGCCCTGCAGAAGCCCTAATGTCTTCTGGAGCTCTTGGGGAGCTTAGCCACTATGTCACCTCTTAGGCATAATGCCATTAATGAATTAGTGCACACAAAATTTGGTGTATAGAAAAAATGTTATCATGGAGTCGGATTTTCCATTAAGCATGTCAAAATTACATGGACTCAACTGTATTTGAAAATCAGGGTATCCTTCCTATTTACCTATCAAGATCTGAATTCAGGGTTCCAGTTTTCTCCTATGGAGACTGATGATGTCAAGAGCAGCCAAAGCTGCAGTCCTTCCACTATATTGGATGGCTGTGATGTCCTTAACTTTAGCAGAGGATCATGAAACCTTAGCTCTCGGCAGGTAATGCAGAGGAAACTGATTCAGATATTTTGCTTAAAAATAGAAATGTATTTGAAATGTGTAAGCATACGTTATGGAGCACAGGCAATGACTCCATAGTTAGATTCTTCTGAAACAGTTGCTATGATACATAGATTGTTATTGAAATGTTGCCAGATACTATTTGAAAATAATTAATACTAGCAGAAATATTGGAAATTAACAATATGACTTTCTGAGAGTACCAGATCATCACCATTATATTCTCTGTTGGCTTCTCCATGGCGTTTGTAATATCTGTCTTCCCAGCAATTGCTACAGTAGTTCATGGCCTTTATAATATAATCTCTGTCTGTTTCACTATGGGAATTGTAATAGCTGTAAATCCAGAAATAGCCCATTCATAAATACTATAAACTCTGTTGACTTCTTTGTGGAGTTTATAATAGCTAGGAGTATAAAATAGCTGCTTCATGACCATTACAAACTGTCATCTTGTCAGAGTAGTTTATATTAGCTATGATGCTTGAAACACAGTATTCATAGGGGTTATGAATCCATACCCTTTTAAGGAGAGTTCCAGGGGCCTGATTCTCTAACACTTCACTTGCATAACTAATCTTGCTAAAGCCAATGGGGCTATTTGTACGACGACTTCTTCTTTGTATGGCTGATGCAGATGTAGAGCAACAACTGTAATTTTACCTTTAGATGGTTAAACCAGGTAATTGTGTCAGGAGTAGAGGACTGTATTGCAGTGATGCCACCTTCATATTTGTGAATTGGACATTGAGTCGTTACGTTCCAGGGTCTGTTCTGGGTGACCACAGTTGCATACTGGAGAGTCTTTAATTTTCCATTTGTGCACCAAGTACTCACATCTGCCTTGGTTTCTGTGGATGTGGTTTAGGGTTGCCCATAAGTGTCATGGAAGATCAAAGCCAGGGATCTTCTGCATTGGGTCTTTCACAAGGTGTTCTGTTTGTGACTCTTTGTGAACTCCATTCGGCTTTCCAAGCTTCATCAGGGTTGAAGTCACGTTGTCGAAGGTTAAGTGCATAGATCCAAAAGTGCTTGTGCGACTTCAAGCGGTGGTGAGGGATATTGCTGAGATCCTGTTGTATGGGGAGACATTCTTTTTCCTCGATTCACTAGAGTTCCCGGAGGGTTGTGGCATTATGGCGAATGGGTAGGGGAGCCATGAGCACAGGCAGCCAGGGTGCTGGGGGTCAACTTGAGGGTTCCAGTGAATGACTAAGGACTACTAAGGTGAGTAAAGTTTCCAGGACCAGGCTGAGATATTGATGAAAAACATGAGTTATAAAAACTTATCACTAAAAAACGTAATTTTCCCTCTGTTGATATTCATCCCTTCTTGTCAACTGTTGGAAATGGGCCACATCCACCCTAATTGAATCGGCCTCGTTAGCACTGACCCCCCACACAGTAAGGCAACTCCCATCTTTTCATGTTCTGTGTATTTATACCTACCTACTGTATTTTCCACTCCATGCATCCAATGAAGTGGGCTATAGCCCACAAAACCTTATGCCCAAATAAATTTGTTAGTCTCTAAGGTGTCAGAAGGACTCCTTGTTGTTTTGCTGATACAGACTAACACGGCTACCCCTCTGAAACCTGTCATTGGAGCTTTTGTTACTGTTTTATTTACTGTGTGACAGACAGAGAACACCTACCCCACATTAGTGAGCAATTATTCAATGCACTGTAGTCAGAGGGACTAATCATGTGAGTGTGAATAATCATGTGATGACCAATGTGAATAAAAGAGTCACAAATTGGCCCATGAATTTACATACAATTGGTGGGGACACTTCCCTGTCCTGTATGGGAGTTTCAATCCCAACTTTGTTCCCATTGCTTTTCATCCAGGATAAGTAAGTCCAACATGTAAGGTTCTTTAGCAGCTTGATCTTTTGAAGAATTGTGTAGCAATCAGTGTGTGGCACACTCCACATGGATGATATTTTGACCTGTGCTAGTTCAGAAGGGAGATCTCAAGTAAAGGTTTGCTTAACAAAGTATTTTCTGTTGCATTTAGAAATGTCTGCTTTGGAGATACCTATAGAAATATCTATGTCAGAGATTATATTTAGTTTTCTAGTCTTTAGTTTTCTAGTCTAGACCTTTTAGGAATACATTTATAATTTCTGCCTAGTTTTTCATATTAAATTTTTAAAAAGAGGGTCATTTTATCTTGGGATAAAACCCACCACGCAATTGAAAGTATATTTAGGCATTTGACTTTCTGAGGGGAAATGGATCAGCCCTTCAGTTATTTCCTGCTGTACTAGGATAGTTGTCCATGTAACTGGAATTGTAGAAATTTATATAGGTGTTTTGGGGTTGTTGTTATGTGTCAGATTATCAAGATCCAGAGGTTTACAGTTATTTTCCTCGGTATTCTGCCAGATAAGTTTATTTGCTGGAGTTTCCTGAGAGCATAACCTAGCACAGAAGTATATTGCCTATCTGTTAAATTTCCAGTTTAGTAAATGAATCCCTCCAGTTTCATTTTCCATTGTATTTTCATGAATCTGATCTGTTCTTTTGTCACTGACAGTCAAACTCTATGTACATTTTTCTTTATTGCATCAGTTGGGATAAGCGTGGGTAAAATTTGAAAGAAATATAGTGTCCATGTGACATGTATTTTGATTAACCTAGCTCTTTCAAAAAGAGAGAGAGAGGTAGGTTGTGCTATCTCTTGAAAACTTCCTATATATCTGTGGTATTGCTACGTTGCAGATATAGCATTTAATTGACAAGTATAGCACTATATTCTGCCACTCATACTCACGTGGAGTATCACCTTACCCCAGGAATAACTTTGTTGAAATAAAACGGGCTAGCCATAGAGTAAAGAAAGTAAAGGTGGCAGAATCTAGTGAATAGTTATTAAGATCTGCATAGAGTTTTTCATTGTGGATTCACAAATGTTTGCAGACGTGGTGTGAAATGGAATGAAATCAATTTACCCATGTTTTGGGACAGTTCCATTCCCAAATATTTAAATCATCAGTCATTACTACTTAGACTACAAGTGCTTCAGGGCAGGGATCATCTCTGTTATATATCTGTACAGTGCCTTGCACAAGAGTGCCCTGACCTTTAGATGCTACTGCAATGAAAATAATAAATAATAATAAGCAAGGTACCAGTAATTAAGCATAGTTTTCATTCAGTGGCATTTGTTCTGATTTATTTATGTTGATATAGAAGCCTGAGGTAATACCATGTTCTTGAAGAAGTGCATCTAGTGATTTAAGCGAGTCTTCAGCATTACTTAACTGGCGTACAATGTTGTCTGCAAAAAGAGCTCTATCTTCTCTTTTTCATTGATCTTAATTCCAATTATAACTAGTTGTTTGCAGATAGCAATTGCTAGTGGTTCTACTAAGATGGCAAACAACAAAGGACACCCTTGCTTCAGTCCACATCACAGAGAAAAGTTTCTGTTGATTTCCTTTTGAAGTTTAATGAAGCTTATGGTGAAGTGTAGCAAACTCACATTGCAGAGGACAAATTTTGACCTAAATGAAGGGTCAGATTATGCCTGGCCCTTGCGCAGGTTCACTAAGGAAATAAAGAATGCAATTTGAGATTTGATATTAAAATAGGGCTGTCAAGCAATTAAAAAAAGTAATCACGATTAATTGCACGATTAAAAAAAGTAATCACAATTAATCGCACTGTTAAACAATTATAGAATACCATTTGTTTAAATATTTTTGGATGTTTCCTACATTTTCAAATATATTAATTTCAAGTACAACACAGAATCCAAGTGTACAGTGCTCACTTTATATTTATTTTTTATTACAAATATTTGCACTGTAAAAACAAAAGAAATATTATTTTTCAATTCACCTAATACAAGTACTGTAGTACAATCTCTTTATCATGAAAGTTGAACTTAAAAATGTAGAATTATGTACCAAAAACCCCTGCATTTATAAATAAAACGGTGTAAAACTTTAGAGTCTACAAGTCCAATCAGTGCTACTTCTTGTTCAGCCAATCGTTCAGACAAACAAGTTTGTTTACATTTGTAGAAGATAATGCTGCATGCTTCTTGTTTACATTGTCACCTGAAAGTGAGAACAGGCGTTCTCTTGGCACTGTTGTAACCGGCGTTGCAAGATATTTACATGCCAGATGTGCTAAAGATTCATATGTCCCTTGATGCTTCAACCACCATTCCAGAGGACATGTTTCCATGTTGATGACGGATTCTTCTTGATAACGATCCAAAGTAGTGCAGACCAACGCATGTTCATTTTCATCATCCAAGTCAGATGTCACCAGCAGAAGGTTGATTTTCTTTTTTGGTGGTTTGGGTTCTGTAGTTTCTGCATCATAGTTGCTCTTTTAAGACTTCTGAAAGCATGTTCCACACCTCATCCCTCTCAGATTTTGGAAGGCACTTCAGATTCTTAAACCTTGGGTCGAGTGCTGTAGCTATCTTTAGAAATTTCACATTGGTATCTTCTTTGCATTTTGTCAAATTTGCAGTGAAAGTATTCTTAAAACGAACAACATGTGCTGGATCACCATCCGAGACTGCTATAACATGAAATGTATGGCGGAATGTGCATAAAACAGAGCAGAAGACGTACAGTTCTCCCTTCAAGGAGTTCAGTCACAAATTTAATGAATGCATTATTTTTTTAATGAATGTCATCAGCATGGAAGCCCTCTGGAATGATGGCCGAAGCATGAAGAGGCATATGAATCTTTAGCGCATCTGGCAAGTAAATATCTTGCGTCACCAGCTACAACAGTACCATGCAAATGTTCTCACTTGCAGGTGACATTATAATTAAGAAGTGGGCAGCATTATCAACCATAAATGTAAATAAACTTGTTTCTCTTAGTGATTGGCTGAACAAGAAGTAGAACTGAGTGGACTTGTAGGCGCTAAAGTTTTATATTGTTTTGTTTTTGAGTGCAGTTATGTAACAAAAAAACCTACATTTGTAAGTTGCACTTTCATGATCAAGAGATTGCCCTACAGTACTTGTTTGAGGTGAATTGAAAAATACTATTTCTTTTGTCATTTTTATAGTGCAAATATTTGTCATAAAAATAATATAAAGTGAGCACTGTACACTTTGTAGTCTATGTTGTAATTGAAATTGATATATTTGAAAATGTAGAAAACATCAAAAACTATTTAATAAATTTCAATTGGTATTCTATTGTTTAACAGTGTGATTAATCGTGATTAATTTTTTTTTGAGTTAATCGCGGGAGTTAACTGTGATTAATTGACAGCCCTAATTCATTTTCAGTACTGCAGGAGGAAAAAAACACAAGAACCTCAAAGAACAAATAAGAGATGCTCTATGAATGCCAGCAGAATCATTGTGGACACCCTAAGTAGGCCATTTACACAGGTGCAAGATGAGAGGAAGTGGGTGTAAATGCAGCTATTCTTGTCTGGTAGCATTTTTATATTCACTTTGCACTGATGTAAATGACTGCAGCTGGTGCAGGGCAATGGTGCATTAGGCCCTTCTCCCTTGTAGATATTGGGCTGAGTGGGAGAGGGTTACATGATACAATGCTCATAGGAGAGTGAGCATGCCCAGTGAGATCTTCAAGGCCTGATTCTCCATTGTCCAGCACCTTGTGTAGCTATTTTCACCTGTGCCATTCTGATCATGCACCCACTTTGCACTTCCTTTGCACTGAAATAAACAGCTATATGTGATGCAGAGAAATGGAGAATCAGGCTATACGTGTTTCCAGAAGTCTGAGCTGAATCAGAATGAGTTGAATGCTAGTTAGTAAGAGTATTTTGCCTTCTCTCCTGAAAATCATAATTCCTGAGTGCTTACTAAACAATGCAGTAAAACAGCATGCAGCCCAATGAATGTGTAGAATAAAAGACGCATCTGGCCTAATTCTCCTCACATTTTATACCAGTTCTATACCAGTGCAATTCACTGGTTTCAGTGGAGATACTCCTGATTTACATTGGTGTGAACAGAGAATCATGTCCATTGTCTGCAATATATGTATTATTTTTCAAATGTAGCAAACTAAGTTAAATTTTTCAATAAAATATTTATTAACTTTTTCCATCAATGAGATGATAAATTAATCGGCTTTTAAAGCAAAACAATTGCCAACTGATGCAAAACGTTTCACAAATTTAAAAAGTAGTTAGATAAAGAACAGTTCAGCCACATAAAGATGTATTAGCTATAAAAATAGCCATATTATAAGGATTAGTGGGCTAATTTGGTTCCTCATATGCAAAGCTCTAATTTGAAGCAAGGAAATCAAATTAGTCTTAATTAAAGTCTTGTTTGACATGACCATTTAAACATGTGCTCATTTCTAATAGGGCTGATTTTGCAGATGTAGTGCCACATATTTACTAGACTAATATGTTCTCTTTCCAAATTTACTTTTACATATGAGATGTTTTGGATCAGATTTTATTTCCTCTCTTTTAAATAAAATCTTTAAATGGAAAGGATTAGCAAATCATATTTGTGGAAGGAAATGTTAATGGTTTAAATGACAAACAGAGATCTTTATAGGCTTGATAAAGTGTCTTTGTGGCAACTACTATAGCTTCTTTTGAGATAGGACAGTTTAAGAATAACTCCTTATGCGTAAATGAATAGCATCTCGTAAGATGTCTGAACAGCAAACCTTCTTTCTATTAAAAATAAATCTTTCCACAAACATTGTCTAGGTTTCCTCTATGCATTGAATTTGCTTATTTCACCTGTTTGATGCCTTGATGTACAAATGTCTTGTATTGGCTAGTGTGCTAATTTGCGTCCCAGCTTACACAGAGAAGTCTCAGAAGGAACCCACTGAAAGCGTCTCTTCCCCCCCCCCCCCCGTCTTTTTGTCCCCAATTGAATAAAGTCCTACAACAAGAAATAAGGATCTTTTTCATAGGTTGTAACATTGAAAAATCACCAAAGTACTCTCCAATATAGCTGGAATTAGACAGGAAAGCAGAGGCTTTTGTCTTCAGTAGATCATGTGAAAATATTTACTAGAGAAGATAATGTTACCCTGGGGAAGCTGACAACAACTTAAACATGAAATGCAACCATCAGGAGACTGTAGACTGTCACATCAAGCTGGTGACATGAAAGCCTCGGTCATGCTGTTTAAGAGAACTAGACTTTGTATTTGAACTGGGTCATCAGAAGTTTCCCTTTGACCTCGACTGTTTCTAACTGGCAAGGGCTGCCTGCTAACATTTGTAGTTTAATTGTCAATGGCCAATAAGCATGACTCTGCAAGCATCTTTCTTTCTTTCTTTCTTTCTTTCTTTCTTTCTTTCTTTCTTTCTTTCGCCTTGGATGGCTAGAGCAGTGGCAAATGCTATATGTGGCTGTGCGGGTAGATGCTGTGGAGCAACAAAAATGCCCAATAGTCCTGTTCTCCTCCTACTTAGATACCACTTTACAGATTGCATAAACTATTCATTTTAAACACGAGATTACATAACTGTGCATAAACGTTAATCTTCACAATTCCCCAGGGAGGTATGTATCAACATCCCAAAGCTCAGTGTGTACAGATCTAGGGGTTTGGCTCAAACTATAAATTGGGAGCCAGTATGCAATTCTAACCCTGCTCTGGGCTTTGAGTCTGCCCTAGCATGACCAGATGTCCCAATTTTATAGTCCCAATTTTTTGTTCTTTTTCTTATATAAGCTCCTATTACCACCCCCCCGTCACGATTTTTCACATTTGCTGTCTGGTCACCCTAAGTCTCCCAAAGTTCAGGGTTGTTTAAGTATGATGTATGGGTTGGGACACTCTGTACTTTGTTATTCACATGTTGCAGAGATACATAGATATCACGGAAGTTTAACCAAGTAGAAATTGGACGCAACAACTGAGTGAGAATGATACGTTTTTTTCCCTATTGCAGTAAAATGAGCAGTTTGTATAAATATATTTTAGTAGACATCCCATTGCCCCCAGCAACTTTCCATCCTGCCACCATTACTCTTTGTCTACCACTACATCAACTATAGGGAAGACTTGGTATTCACTGATATCTCCCTCAGTACACACGCACACAGCACAAACTGCAACTGCAAGTCAGTTTCACTCAGATATACTCCCTTATCAGCTAGTTAAAATCATTTGATCAACAGAACATTTTTAACTCCTGAGTTTTAACAAAAATGGGGGGAGGGAATAGAGTTTTTCATGGTCACTTTGTCATTGAAAAGGAAAAATAATTACCGGAAAAATAATATTTTCACTGACAGTTCAGGGTAATTAGTTTCCCAGGGAGAAGGCGTTGGTAGCAAGGGGCTTTACACAGGGAGTCTTTGTCGTTTTATGGATGCTCATCTGTCAACTGTCAGGTTGTTTCAAAGGAGCTCTGGCCATAATGTTTTCCCTCTGCACCTTTCCCATCGTGGTGGCCCAAATTTGCCTGAATAACCATTCGTCTTCCTGTTTGCCTAGTCTGGGCACTTACAATAAGCTGGGATGGAGCGGCGCTGCTGGAGCTGCATAGCATGGGGGTTTGTTGGGGAGAATGTTTAACATTTTATAATGGCTTTGATGCAGAAGGATGTTCTGGTTGGATAAACTTTATTTTTCTGGATGAAGTACGCTTGGCAAATTAGAGACAGGCTCCTTAACTTGCAAAACTAAGGAAGGGTCCGTACTTTTTCCTGTAGGGAAGAACTTCCCCTCAGCCCAAATACATTGAAAAGAAATCTACTGCATTTTTAGTACACTGCATTTGTGCCTATAAACCCCATAACTCTTATGCACTCATTCATTATACGTCTATCTCTTTTTAGATAAATATTCTCAGACAAAAATCTTTGTTAAACTGGAGTTAAATTTGTAAAAACATATTAAGGCCAAAGCTTTCAAAACTGGATTCCTTAAATTAGGCAGCTAACTAGGCATCCTGATTGTCAGAAATGCTGATTTCAGTGGGAGTTGTAGATAAAATCAGACCACTTATTTAGGTGGCTAGATATGGATGTAAGTTCCTAACTGTAGGCATCTAAGTCCAAAACATTTGGTCAAATAATTTGGGGGGGGGTATTAGTTATTTATGGTTAAAATATGCAAATATCTGAATTCCAGGAAATTCAGAGTTAAAATCTTAACTCTGTCGTCCTGTCCCTGTCTGCTCTGCAGGTTCAAGACATGAATTATCAGTAGCTGACAAGTCAGGATGTAGTCCTAAATGATCTGGGCCCTAGTTATGTGATTGTCATTGTGGCAATTAGGGTCAGCTGGGAAGTGCTTGTGATCAGAACTCAAATTCATGTCTAGTAATAGCAGGACTTTTCAGTTGAGTGATTTCCCACCTTTACAATTCACTCCCATAAAATGTTAATAGAAAAAAAATGCACCCTCTTTAGAAGTTCATTGGAGTCCCATTTCAGTGACCATCAGCTGAGATATTTGTATTTAGTTTGGAACAAGCAGTTTTGTTGCGTTTTTGATCTTTATATCTTATTATCTTATTTTGAACGCCTCATTGCAGTAGTGATAGGTACTGTAGAAATTAATGAATTAATCGTTTTACATTCTGCATACTTTCGTACTCAGCCCAAAACCTGGAAGGCTGCAGACCTCTTAAAAGACATCCACCATGGTTTATGGAGGAAAGTGCATGTAGCCTAACTAGTAGAAAACCAGTAATAGTAAACCGTGAAGGATATAATCCCCAGTTCTGGAATGCATCCTAAGCATATGCCTATTTTAAAGAATATGAGTAGATCCACTGAAGAATTACATCGCGCGCTCTCTCTCATCTTGGATGGGAAATCTTTCTTTGCCGATTTTATGTTTGTCTAGAGGGCCCGGGATTGCAGGGTAGGACCTGCCATGTCACATGTTCCCTTGACCTCTGCTAGTACATTCCACTCCTCCTACTGTCCCTGATTTCTGGCACTTCACTCAGCTTCTCTGCAGAGCACTGGCTGTGACCATGATCACAGGAAGTAGTGCTGTACAGAGGAACTTACCCACTCAGGTCCCCAGTTCAGCAAAGTCCTTAGACATGTGCTCAACCTTAAGTGTATGAGTAGTCCCATGGACTTCAATGGGAAAAGCCACATGCTTAACTGCTTTGTTGGACCGAGTACTTGTATTTTTTTCAGTGGGACTACTCGTATGAGGAGAATCAGAGAATCGTAAAACCATAGGTTTATAAGGGACCGCAAGGGGTATCTAGTCTAACTCCCTGCCAAGATGCAGGATTTGTTGTGTTTAAACTATCCAAGACAGATGGCTATCCAGCCTCCTTTTGAAATCCTCCAGTAAGTCCTCACTTAAGTGAATTAGGGTTCAGTAATCTGGCTCAAAGTATCTTTCCACTAAAATCTCCCCTCTGTATTTTCCACCAAATGCATCCAATGAAGTGAGCTGTAGCTCACGAAAGCTTATGCTCAAATAAATTTGTTAGTCTCTAATGTGCCACAAGTACTCCTTTTCTTTTTGTGAATACAGACTAACACGGCTGCTACTCTGAAACAAAAACTATGATTCATCCAGTTTGAAAAGATACAAGAGAGAAAACAAAATAATTTAACAAATTAATAATAATGGCATGACTGATGGTTGACATTATTTTAATATAGCAAGTAGTTTTATAGTTTGCATTTTTTTCTGGACATATCCTCTAATTTGGATCAATTGAATAAATAAACTACACAGAGACCCCCAAAAGGACAAATTCACAGCTCTATAGAGTTTATTGGGTGGCACTAAACAAATATAAAAATTAAGGCCAACTACCACCAGCTCTTTTCAATTTCCACTTTGGTCACTCAGTGATACTTAACAGTAACTGCAAATGCTCCCTTGATGGAGTCAGATTGCTTCTTTATTAATTCCATTCATAAATACACACTGGGTGTCCAGAGGAGCACTTGAAACCCTGATAATCAAAAGCTTATTGTGTGTTTGAGGCGCTTGAAAAGGAAATTGAAGTAAATACCAAGGGAGAATGGAATAAAGTTGGAGTTTTTCCTTCTAAACCAGCAGGAGGTCGTCTAAAGTATAATGTTATGCACAACTTGTAGCTTTAGGGCCGGGGTTTGTGTGCAATTACAGTCGTAAAGTCACTGTTCTATGCATAATTAATTTGGCACTCCACAGATGGTAGAATCCCAGTACAGCATTAACATCTATATTATGGGCTGATATGTATGTTTGATGTTTTGAAGACTAATAGCTTTAGCTCAGGTCAGTATTCAACTCAGTAGAACAAAATACTGAAAAGCAAAACAAGCTTGTACAACATAGAGATAAAGAGCAGCTCTGACAACTTGAGCAGGGCAGGATATTCCTCTTCTGCTCTGTCCTGTAAAGGAAGAAGCACTAGGTTTTTGGGTGTTTTTAAAAACACAATTTCTTTGAAGACATTAGAAATATGCAACATTAGTGTGCTACTCTTGTTATAAAACGTGTGTGTGTGTGTGTGTGTGTGTGAGAGAGAGAGAGAGAGAGAGAGAGTCAGACCTTCAATTAGTATAAAATCACCGTGGTTCCATTGACTTCAGTGGTGCTTTGTCAGTTTTCTCCAGCTGAAGAGCTAGAGAGAGTACACCCACAGCACACTACTTAAAAGAAATGCATTCCCGCTTTTGAAGTGGCGTTACCTGTACCCATATGAATGGATTAAAAGATAAATAAATGAAGTCTGAATGCCACAGTATAATTAACATGGCATATATTGATTGTATATGATTTGAAATGTAGCAAAGTGATTGTAAAAATGATCACAGTCTGTTTGGCAAAGAGAATGGATACAAAATGATGGCTGTTTGCTATAGTTTTTGGTGGACCTACCACCTCCATTTCTGCTGCAGTTTAAGGCAGTGTTGCATTTCCAATTAGAAAAGGAATGAACTGTTGTTGCCATAAGCTTCTCTCTGATATAGAGATATCTTTGATACAAAGTCAGTGTACTGTGACTCTTAAATTCACCCATCTCTCTGTACCACACATAAATTCTTGGCTCAGCATACTTCTCAAATGTCCCTCATTTTAAAGGATGGCCCAAATGGATCCCCAGTACCACTCCATGCAAACTTAGAGCCAAATCCTGTAGTCCTCTTAAAAGGGCTGATCTGTAGCCTCTTATTTACATGAGCTGATTTAATGGGACTCCAGCAAAACTCCCATTGGTGTCAAATGGAGTGAGTAAAGACTGGAAGATTTGGCCTCTAGTGTTTTTATAATGTTGCTATGAAGAATTATTTCCATTAAAATGCTGACTGATGAAACTGTAGCAGAAAATGTTTATGATAAAAGAATTAATCACACACCATTTTAAGCTTCCTTCTTTTTATGTTGTGTCTCATATTTTGTCTCTTTTGTCTCTCACATTTGAATGTTGGCAAGTTAATAGATACTGGGCTGAATTCAGATGTGGAATACATTGTGCTGTACAGTATATTACACATTGATAAGTGGGGGCAACTTACACAGTAAGTGCCTGATTGTTCACCTCCTTGAACCTCATGTGGCCATTTCCATGACTACCCAAGGCACCAAGGCAGTGAAGAATCCCAGATGAGGAGCTCTGGGAAATGCTGAGAATTGGAAATAATGACACCACTGAGATAAACAATTACATTGAGCTTGGGGAGGAAACAAAATTGACTGAGTAATGTTAGGTCTCTCCCAGGACCCCCATGTCTGAGTCTTTGCAACTTCAAGGACTGAACAGCTCCCATTAAGGGCAGTATAGGCCCCTTCTTACTCACTCTGATCTGGAGAAATACAAAGTTGGAGTTGATTTCTTTTCCCTCTAGCTTACCTAAATATGACCATCTGAGCACACTGTTTTATTTTCCTCATCAAAACAGACAATAAAATAGGGAGAGCTCGAGCTCCTAAATCACTGGACTAGTAATAACCATATTGACCTCAGTGGGGTTATGTGTGTGCATAAGGTAAGTAGGATATACCCAAAGTTATTTGACAGTAAAAAACAAAGACCTACCCCCAGTTATTTATTTTGAGGGAAAGAGCAGCAAAGAAAATCAATGATTTGGCTCAAAGGCCTTATTACAGATAAACTGGGACTGAAAAGGTGATTTCCTGGGTCTCTGGTGAAGTTTATCATCTTCTTTGTAATATCCTGCTTCATCCTTGCCATGCTGTTTTATTCCTGTTTCTTTTCCTTTTCTGAGTGTATCAGATTGTCCCTGATAGTCAGTCCTCCAGACATTCCTGTAAGGGACCCAAATCTGTTACCCTTGCATCAACATCAGTGGGACTGCTTTCCCAGTAAGATACTACCGTTCCCCTTTTTCCCCCTGAAAATTGTTCCACATTGCCAGAATCCTGCACTCACATGGAGTCCCAGTGAAACCCAGGGGTCTCTACAAGGGTTGCAGGGTTCCATCTGCATAGAACAGATTTCCGGATGAGAGCTTAAATTCAGCCTAGCACTGGCGAGAAGTGATGGTGGACAATAGCCTGGAAAGGTAACAAAAGGACAGGAGTTGCAACATTTACAAACACATTAATTGCTTTTACCATATGCATCCTGTTTTTTAAAAACAGTTTTAATATTTCCCCAGGGCCTGGAGACAAACATATGGGGATGTGTGTGGTTATTTGTGAGGCCATGATACTTATGGCATTTCCTCTTGATATTGCATCAGACAGAATTTTCTCATGGCTTATGAGTTTATAAAATAAAAAATGGGGAAAGACAGTAAATCATTCAGGATCAGAGGAGAACTTTTTTTTTTTTTAAAAAGGCCCCACCAAAACAATAGATATTTAAGCAGAAACTGTTCCAGCTCCTTCTGACAAAGACCCTCCAGAGGATTACAATACAGTCAATGTTGCTTTAATTAAATTTAATGCTGTGTGAAATGCACTCGGAGAAACTTTGATGAATGACTGGGGCAATTCACGCAGCTCACTAAAGGGCATCCAGCCCTTGCAGGGGTGTCAAGCCACGATGAATTGGTTAGTACAGGCATGTTTATAGACTGCCTAAGGAACCTTGTATCTGTGTGGTAATGTCAGAGATAATGTTATGATTCGCTGGACCTTGGGGGACTTTGATGACACGGTTAATGAGATGTCCCAGGGAGCGTCCCAGCAGGTTACTCTCAGACCTCCCACATCAAACGAAGCAGCTTTGCTTCTTCAGAGCCTGCCGTCCTCCAAATCCCTCAACTGGGCTTTTCTTTCCATAGGGCCACTTTTTTTTTGTCCTTAGTCAACATTAATTTTGTCTGGCAGCTGAAATGCAAAAGTTGTTAGTTTTTAATTTGGTTTCTCTTTGACCTGCCTATACAATGGTTTTCTAGTATTTTACAGACAGGAAAAAAAGAGGATAAAGGAACGGAGGAAAAATGAGGAAACAAAAACTTTTTAAAAAGCAGAGGAATGTTTCCTTCACGCAGACCTTGGTTGCAAAGCAATGAGCTGTGATAGTGGAACTGGGTCTTTTATCTGCTTCACCCAAAGAAGCGAAGAAGAAAAACCCAATGAATGAATTGATAAATACAAGTCTGTTGCTGAAGTTTGTTTTAAAGAGTTTATTGTTGAGCTATAATAAAGGTTGTTGTTTAGCAATTTCTTTTTGTAGGGGGAAAAAACTCACTATAGGTTTGGTTAAAAGTGAGGTTAAATGGTAAGTAAACATTCTTATAATAATACATCTATCTCTGCAAAATTCCCAGGGCAGGAAATGGATTTGAAGTATTACATCATTAAAGAGGGATGTACATCAAAGTGAACACAAGACCATCTCAAATGACCCTTCTCAAATATAAAAACTGTATTTTTTGGTATTTTTGAAGTTCTGTGAAAATATTTTGGGCTGATAATGGCTCACAGATTTGACAGATCTGTGAATGGCATCAGCCATTGGAAACACGCTCATTTGGACTATGTAACTGATTAAGGCAAGAAGTCCTATGATCCTTTAGACAGAGAAACAATATTTGAGAAAAATTAAGATGGACACCACTGAAATTACATCTACAATATTGCAACTGTGCACAAGAACATCCTGAGACATACCCAGTGGGATGCAGTGATCTGTATTCTTATGTGCAATGCTTTATGGGCTTGATACATTTCTTTTGACTGATTATTTTATCATTGGTGTGCAGCAATATGACTATCTAATTATCACAGGCAATAGCCAAGACACTAACAAAAATGCGCTGGATTCTCATTTACAGAAAGGCTACGTGGCGTCGCTAAGGCAGTGTAAAGGGGCCGTCAAGTGGGCATAATTTATATTCATACTTACTTGAAGGCCCTTTACACTGCAAGAGCAGTGTAAAGGGGCTTTAGTGAATTAGGGACAAAATCTTAGGGTCAGATCCTCAGCCAGATCTGATCCAAAGCCCACTGAAATCAGTGGAAGTCTTTCCATTGACTCTAACAAGCTTTGGATCGGGTTTGTGGTGTAAACCAGTGTAGCCCCACTGACGGTAATGTAGGTATGCTGATTTGTGCTAGTACGGTGTACTAAGGTCATATGCAGGGTAATTGTAGTCATGTTGGTCCCAGGATATTAGAGAGACAAAGCTGGTGAGGTACTGTCTTTTATTGGACCAACTTCCAATAAAAGATAATATTTCTCCCCACTTATCTCTGTATTAAGGCCGCACAGCTTTTCATGAATTTTTATTTCCATTTTTCACTGAAATTGAGTTTTTGACAAATCAGGAAATACAAAGCTTGGAATTTATATTGTAATATGGTTTCAGCCCCATCGCACATCCAACATATGGATGTACATTTTGTGATATATATATTGAAAACACTTAGAAGGGATACATAAGATAGATGTTTAGAAACAGCCACAAAACAGGAAGCGGAAAATACTATGGGCCAGACTGACTTGGATGATATGCCCCCAAGCAAGAGAGTGAGGGGGGAGGGTCAGACTATGCCACTCCCTTTATACCCCTGCACATGCTATCTGGAACCTTGAATTTGGGCTTTCAGAAGTAAGGCACAGCACACCTTCTTACTCCCTTGAGCAACTGGGTTGGGGAAGAACAAGAAGGGGCAGGAAGTGGGAGGTGCCCTTCCGTTGTCTCTGTAGAAGTGCACTCAGCTTTAGTTGTATAATTAATACAAATGCACAAGGACTACCTATTTCATAGATAACCGATACTTTGTTTAAACAAACTGCACCAGTTCTTCTGTCAATTCAGCAAAGTGGCAGAAGAGGCAACCCCAGCCAGCTGGAGTGAGATGGACCAAATAAAGGATTGTGTAACCCCTCCCTACCAGGAGGAGAATGGACTGGAAGGTCCCAGCCCACTCCCTTCTCTCTGTATCTGTGTAGTCAGAACCAACTATCCAAGCAGAAACATTTAAAGTTAAATGGCATTTATTTAATATGTTACTCACTGCTGGCCAATATTGTTATAATGAAGTTGAAACTAGATCACAGAAGAAGCAAATGCCAGATTTGTTTTGTCTTGTAGGAAAAGAGAAAGTAAGCTATCTTGTAGGAAGAAAAACAACAGAAGAGCAGGCTGGAGTGTTTTCCAAGACTCTAATCTATTTTTAAATAGGTGTCTTTCTAAAATGTAGCAGCAACAACGATCTCTGCTATCGTTAATGGGCTGTCAGTGCTTTCATTATTTGAATGACTGCTTTCTGAATCAGAAGTTAAAGACATCATGTCATTGTCCCTGAGTCAATGGCAGTAAATCTAACAAAGGACCTTGACGTCATTGGGAGCAACAGTCTCTGGCAGTTTCAAACAAGATAGCAAGGTCAGCAAAGAGTCAAAGATGGCTAACAGTGTCATAGCCTCACCAACATAGCCAAGCAGGCTATGTGAAGCAAGCCTATGGTATAAGAAAAGACTCGCTTTATGGTGGACTCTTGGCAATAATAAACATGTCTTAGTTCTTATATAGTAGAAGCATCTATTACTTGAAACCTCCAAAATACATTTTTGTACAGTATTATTTTAAAAATTAAATGTAAAATCAACAAGCCAGAACCTCCCAACACACTCGAGGAGTGCACCAATAGCTTACCTAGGAGAAACTTGCTGTGCTATTGCTATGTTACAAACCCAACAGAATGTTTAGACTGAAGTCCTGATACAAGAGTGGTTACTGTCCTGTGGCCCTGTCAAGGTTCCTTCCCCACTCTGAACTCTAGGGTACAGATGTGGGGACCTGCATAAAAGACCCCCTAAGCTTATTCTTACCAGCTTAGGTTAAAAACTTCTCCAAGGTACAAACTTTGCCTTGTCCTTGAACCCTATGCTGCCACCACTTGGCTAAAAAAAGAACAGGGAAAGAGCCCACTTGGAGATGTCTTCCCCCGAAATATCCCCCCAAACCCTACACCCCCTTTCCTGAGGAAGGCTTGATAAAAATCCTCACCAATTTGTACAGGTGAATACAGACCCAAACCCTTGAGAACAATGAAAAAACAATCAGATTCTTAAAAGAAGAATTTTAATTAAAGAAAAGATAAAAGAATCACCTCTTTAAAATCAGGATGGTAAATGAGTAATCAGATTCAAAACATAGAGAATCCCTCTAGGCAAAACCTTAAGTTATAAAAAGACACAAAAACAGGAATATACATTCCATTCAGCACAGCTATTTTACCAGCCATTAAACAAAAGAAATCTAACGTATTTCTAGCTAGATTATTTACTAACTTTTTACAGGCATTCTAAGCTGCATTCCTGATCTGTTCCAGGCAAAAGCATCACACAGTCAGAAAGACCCTTTGTTCCCCCCCCTCCAGCTTTGAAAGTATCTTGTCTCCCCATTGGTCATTTTGGTCAGGTGCCAGCAAGGTTATCTTAGCTTCTTAACCCTTTACAGGTGAAAGGGTTTTGCCTCTGGCTAGGAGGTATTTAAAGGTGATTACCCTTCCCTTTATATTTTTGACAGGCTCAGTCTCACAAGCCTTTAATATACAGAGCTCCCGGTGACTTCAGTGGGAGTACCACACACTGAGATCCTGCAGAACTTGAACCTAGCCCTTTAAATGTTTGGAGACCAATGGTGTAAGCAGAACACCAACTCCTTGTCAATATGCAATTCAATTTTTAACACATAAAGAGGCAATTTTTTTCTTTAGATATTATTTTCATGGTACATAATTGCTATGATGACCTTCAGTTGAGGCATTGCCTGGTATATAATGACTGATTAGCTTAAGGGCCTTCGTCTTCATCTTGGTTCTTAGACTCTTCCAACCCCTCATTAATTACCAGAAAAATCTCTAAACTGGAGGTCATTATTGTTTGAAGATAGAGTGCCTGGTCTGCAAAGGCCAGTTGACACTGCATAAGCACAACCAGAAAAAAAGTGGCCAGAGATGGCTAGCAGAGAAATCCTCGCTGTGCAGGGGAACTCTAAACTGGTCAGGATAGGTAAGGGAAGGGGCATAGCAGAGTAACGCTCCACTGCTGTTCCTACAGGGCCCAGTCACAGATCAGGACCACATTGTGGTAGGCGATGCTGAAACACAAAAGACAAAACAAAACAAAAACAAAAAGACAGCAGTTGCCCCTTTTTACAATCTAGGTATGTGCTATGCTCTATCCTCAACATGAGTAAGTGAAGACTGCCCCTGTGCAGCCCCAAATGGTACTGCAACTGTGTGACCCTGAATCGGAGAGCCACAATTAGCACACTTGCACTCACCACAATCCATTACATCCAAGTAGAGAATCATGGCTAGATTATCTTCAGCTCATACACTGCAAAGGCTTCATAGTCATCTTTCTCTTAAACAAATGTGTCTTAAAAAATTATTTTTGACACTTGCTCAAGCAGCCATCTCTTGGTGCTGATAATCTTGCCAATTATTATCCTGTCTTCAGTCTCCCTTTTTTTAAGGGGAACTCCCCTGATATGATTGTGGCAATGCACTTATGGCAAAACCTGAAGTCCTCAGACTAACTTTACTGCTCTTGCCTGTTTGGTTTTAGGCCTGGTATGCTCTGATCTCATTGATTAATAACCTCCCCCTGGCAATGGACAAAGGTTAAATGGCCACACCAGTTGTATTAGATCTGTCAGATGCCTTAATTCTGTTGGCTATTGTATTGTTGGCAAATTTGTGGATCTTAGCAGGGATAGATGGAGCTGCTTTCAAGTGGCTCCACGCATTCTACTCTGAGAGAACCTAGAGACAACAATCGATAATTGCATCCTAACACCAACTGTTCTGTCATGGGCCTTGACAGAGGTCTGTTCTATCACTCTTCATGTTGAATGTGAATGTATGATTATTAAGGGAGATACTGGAGCAGTATAGGCTGTGGTTCCTCCTATATGTATGCCCACATGTGTCTATATCACTCAGAGAGCATGGCTGGTCATCTACTGTCTAGTAGGAGTTTGAATGAGGGATAACTTGAGGGGCAACCAAATTAAGAGTGCTGTGATGTTAGTAAGAGGAAGCAACTGAAGGAACTAGTGGTGTTGATATCTGCCCCCTAGATTGAGGGTGTTTGCCTGCCTTTTGGTGTGCTTCTAGATGTGCAGGTAGCATCAGAGGCTGAGAATTCTTCTTTCAGTCTGCACTTATCCAGGACCTTTCCTCTTAGATATGGACTTGCCAGAGTTTTCCATACCTTTTCTACCTTCAGATTGCAATACTGCAGGGCATTCTGCATGAGAGGAAGGTCTTGATTTTCATCTAAAAATCTGTAAATTATTTAAGTCCTGGCTACCTCAAGTATCTTCTCTCTCCTCATGTGATATCAAAGCAGCTGAGGACAACTGAGTCATTCAAGCCAACAACTCCAGGTTTAGATGGGAGAATAACATGGTATCATAACGAGGAGTTCTTGTCTCTTGGAATTCACTCGCTCCTTTGTCCAGCATGGTCTGAATGAATTGACTTTTCAGGTCTCGTTCTGAAGCAAATCTTTTTTCCCCAAGATGTCAACGGTGGTAAGTTTAAGTGAGTGAGATGAGGAGAGTTTTGATTTTTTTTCTGGGTGGAGTTCAGCTGTGGTCACTGGACCTTTTTGAATTTTGTATGCATTTTATAAACAGTTTGATACATGAACCTAGAGCTACTGAAAGATGCTTTTGAAATAAATAGAAATAAAATATACATTAGTGCATGAAAAATTATTATATAGAATCATTTAACTTTAGCTAGTTAGAAGATATGAAGGTGGTTTCAGGGGAACTTTATAATAGCACATCTTCTGTTTTTTACTTGTTTTAAAAGAAATATTACCACAAAAATGGAAACTGAATGAATCCCATTGAGCCTCTGTAATACTGCATATCATCTCCCACCATTGGATGATTTTAGTACCATATGGGTTGCAATGTCTGGACCCAATATAATAGGCTGAAGCTGAAGTTCCATCCTTCACTTGGACTTTCTTTCCTTTGGCAGGTTGTAATTAGACCTTTAACATTATTTTAACATAGGTTTTTTGTATTCAGTTTCCTTGTATGGTTTAAAATTCATTTCCAGGCTATGATCTAATAGCAGTAATTACCTCAGAAGTGTGTACAGTACAGGATATGTTTATTTTAGTTTCAGCCAAGGCAAATGATTACAGGTCTTGGCTTCACTTCAGGGATCAGTTGTGTGGGGAAAGCCAAAAACAACAGCTACCTTTGCAATCTGGCAAGCAGGTCCAGAATACCTTACAAGAAAGTTTGATTTAACGATACGAAGGGCAGTGAGAGCAACAGAGCAAAGCCCTTTGAGTCCTGTTGTTGTAGCGGGTGGCTGGAGTACAAATCCCTCTGTAGCTCTATGTTGTGGTGTGAACCAGCCTTGCCATATAATGATTGCTATTCCCTAATTTCAAATGGCAATTTACTCTCTAGGTTCTATGAGTTTCTGAGGTACATTGCAAGCAGATTATAGCTAATGCTGGCAACAGGAGGAAAGTGAGGAATAATTGAATAATTTGATACTGCACAGTATATAGATATAGATGAAACTGTTTAAAAATATACTAAGTTTGTATGATTGCATGCTCACAGGTCAGGTAGCATGTGCAAGCGTAGCTCTGTCTCCTATCGGTGTATTTGTTGTCGGCAGTGTTTGTGTAGGGAAGGTCTGTGTGCGGGCTGACTTAGATATACATGGGTTTCGGCAAACAATTGGTGTCAGTGAAAGGCGACACAGCAGGCAGAGCAAGATAGAAGATGGGTACTTGTTTAGGATGGATTTTCTTTACATTTCACTTCATAGATTTCTCTGACTCTTAAAAAATCAAGCTAAGGGCCAGACTGTGTGCAGTCTCTGTAAGGTCACGCAAGGATGGAGGGGCAAGCAAGAAATGCCTCCTCCCCACCCTATTCTCATAATGCTGCACAAGAGCCATACACAATAGCAGTCTCAGTGCTATATAGAGGGCAGGGTCTGCCTGTTATGTTCATGGCATACACACAGAGAAGTTAGATAAAAACATAAGTACTCTTCCTGTAAGGTTGCAATGTAACACTACTTTATTTCTTAGAATTCAGAATGATAACACACAAGAACAAAACAGAGAGAGAAAACAGGCTGCTCCCTAAAACAGAGGCACAACTCACCCCACTAGGCTCTCTGTCTGCAAGCTGACTCTTTATCACATGCTTTCCTACAGAGTTGCCTAGTTTGCAGTCAGGACCAGGAAAGTCCTTCCAAATTAAAGTGACAGTCAACAGTTCTAACTCAGTTTTCAAATACAACATGCTGCCTATTTGTGCTTCCCTCACCTGGGAGGCAGGGTGCCAAAGGAGAGGCAAAGAGGACAGTTACTACTTAGCTCAGTGGTTTGAGCATTGTTGGCCTGCTAAACCCAGGGTTGTGAGTTCAATCCTTGAGGGGGCCATTTACGGATGGGGCAAAAATTGGGGATTGGTCCTGCTTTGAGCAGGGGGTTGGACTAAATGACTTCCTGAGGTCCCTTCCAACCCTGATATTCTATGATTCTATGAATTCTCTGGGGGGGAGGGATAGCTCAGTGGTTTGAGCATTGGCCTGCTAAACCCAGGGTTGTGAGTTCAATCCTTGAGGGGGCCATTTAGGGATCTGAGGCAAAAATTGGGGATTGATCCTGCTTTAAGCAGGGGGTTGGACTAGATGACCTCCTGAGGTTCCTTCCAACCCTGATATTCTATGATTCTATGATTCTATGCAGGACTATGACAGCACCTTCTCTCTGCACAGGCCCAGAGTTGGACTGGTGAAGAAGGGGAGCAATTTGCTCCATGCCTATTGGACGGAGCAGATTGTTAACCTTCCCCCTGATTTTACAGGGATTACTGTACTGTTCTGTTACCAAGTTGGACGCTGAGACTAAAATTTTCAAATTTTGGGTGTCTAAAGTTAGGCTCCTAAGTCCATATTTAGGCACCTAAATAAGTGGCCTGATTTTTCAAAAGTGCTGAGCAGATTGCAACTGTCATCGACTTCAATGGGAGCCAAGGGTGCTTAGCACTCATTGAAATCAGGTCATTTACATAGGTGCTAAAATATGGATTAAGGTGTCCCACTTCAGATATCTGAGGCCGATTTTCAGAGACGCTGAAAACAATCAATCCTCCTGAAATCAATGGGAGCTGCCAGTGCTCAGCATCATTGAAAATAGGGCCACCACGCTTGAGAATTTTGTTTGACTGAGTCTGGTTTCTAGCAGAATGAGACTTGATGTGATATCACATTCCAGTCTTAGTTATTCCCTATTTTCACCTGCGTAACTCCAGTGGCTTCAATAGAGTTACTCTGGATTTACACTGGAATAGCTGAGATCAAACTGTGGCCCCTTGGGGAAAAAAAACTACTTTAATGTTTTCTGGCTTTCTCACTTGACTTCACAATCTGAATTTCTCTCCTGCCACAGAGCCTCTCACTCAGATCTACATTTAAAATTTAAAAGCAATATATATTTAAACATAAAACAATATGTGTAAGTTAAATATAAAACAATATGTACATACACATCTCTCTTTCACACTCTCTCTCACACACACGAGAGAGAAAGAGATACTATGCCAGGTGAAAATGAGAAAATTGTTAAATTTTCAAGAGTTTTGGATTCTGTCTTGAATTAGGTTCCATAGGCTTCACATCTTAAATCATATACAAAAACTGGCAATTAAAAAGACTATCATTCTCTTTTGAAATAGGATCTGTATAATTCTATATTAGAGATCACCTCACTTTCATTTGGTCTGAGCTGTTCATCATTTCAGTTGAGGGTTGTTGCTTCTAATAGCATCTGAATTTATTTTCATAGTCAATTATATCATTATACTGCTTATTCTCTCATTTAGAGAAGACTGAATGGTTTGAAGTGTATCACTTACATTTTATTAACCTCCGCAGATAAGATCCAGTAGCTCTACCAAAAGTGCAAGATTGAACCTCACTGAGATTGGGCCTCAACCCGGCCCTGGAAAAGCCCCCTGTAGGGATAGTTCAGATTCCATACCTAGGTCAATCCTTGGTCCTCCTCTTGAGATTATCCACCTATCTGGATAGATATTTATATGGGCCCCATCACTATAGTAACTAAGAATTTAAAAGTAGAAATAACAATCTCTCTTCTCCCTCCCCTCCACTCCTACCCCCAGCCTGTAGGAGAAATAGCTTGATTAGTCTGCCTGTTTATGTTTGTGTGTGTGAGTGTGTGTGTGTGTGTGTGTATGTAGAACTTAGTGTGGTTTTTTACATTTACATTTTGAGTTAGAGGGGTGATTCCCCTGCTTGTGTATACACACTTGCTCTAGCTCTCATAGAGCTAGTGTGAGTAGAAATAATAGGGTTGCCACAAGCAGCAGCCACTGTGCTTACTACAAAACCACCTGAAACTGGTGGGTACATACTTGGCACAGCAAAGCCATCCTGCCACAACCATGGCTACACTGCTATTTATACTCATGCTAGTGTGACTATGCAAGTAGGAGAATATCACCTCTGGCTCAAAGTGCAGACAAAGCCTGAAAGAGGTCAGGTCTGTGGTCATTCTTATCTTTTGCAGGAGTGATTTCTGTAGTGTAAGGTTGTCAGGCCTCTCAGGTCTCAAACCCGGGTCCATGGCAGTCATCACACGCTAATCTCCCACCTGGCAGCTTACACAAAGCTGCTGGGACCAAAGTCCATGAAGGCCATCTAGGGCAGAAGCCTTGCCCCTACATTTTGATTGAGAGAGAGATAAGGCTCCTGATTGGGCTGCAGCCCCTATTTATTTCCAGAGAAGGAAACTGGAAGTTGTCCATACAAGTGGGGTTCACTCTGCCATAGATCGCTGGTCCGGTGTTTTCCTGTTCCTGACTTCTGATCCTAACCTATTGGTATCCTGACTTGGCCTGTCTCTTAGTAACTGACTCTTGATCTCTGCCCACCAGTTTCTCTCATGATTCTGATCTTCTGCTGTTCCATCCCAACCTGATTCCTGATACCTGGCAGCTGGACCCTCGTTCCATGCCTGATGCTAACCCTTAGGCAGGCTGCCCAAGCCCTGACAGTGGTCCAGCTTCTGAGAGAGTTCTGTCTCCCACACTCATGAGGCCTGCGCTATTGGTCAATAGTGTAATGGTTCCAGTAGATCGTAACTGTTGAGGGGAGGCTATGCCCACACAGTGAGAGGCCATCTCTAAGGTAGCAGGTCCAATTCCATGAAGGCCTATAAATATCTGGACTCAGTTGGGAGACAGTGTGAAGAGCAGAGCTCCAGGTGGATATATTCATAGGGACCTGAATTGCTAAGTCAGACAGGTTGCTGTAATTCTAACAGTTGGACTTTTCAAGGTCTGTGCCTTGATTCCTAGACATAATTAACTTCAAATAGTGTCAGTTATGATGTGGACATTTGTCCAGTAGGAACTGGATTGAGTCCACTACCTAATTTCAAACAAACCATCAGGTGGTAACAAATTTTGTCATTGCCAGCCTGATGTACATTTGAACTGGTGACACAGAGGTAAAATCTATCTCATTTGTAATCTCCTGAGAGATCCTCTGGATTAAAATTGCCTTTTAAAAGGCATTGACTGTATTAAAAAAAAAAATTGAGAGCAAAGCTGTTATGGGGAAGCCACAAGCTGCTGTGGCAGTATTTTACAGGTTCTACGAGGGAGTACCTCATGTTTATAGGTGACGCTGCTTCATATGTTAAATAACCTGAATGACAAAATTTAATATAGCTCACATATCCTGTGAATATTTTCCCAAGAAGATTCTGAAGGTGGATATTAAAGTTATCCCAGTTTTCTTGAAACAAATGACAGCTTTTACTTTAACATTGCTATTGTGATTACTGTCATAACTAGAAATTACTGTTGTTAAAACGGGGAGGATGACAGTATTATTATACCAAGAAATATCTCCCAATGACTTCAATTCAGATAAAACAAAACAAAAATTTTAAAAGCTTATGAAAACATATCTTGAATTGGACCAACTTCTTTTGGTGAAAGAGAACACAAAAGCTTGTCTCTTTCACCAACAGAAGCTGGTCCAATTAAATATTACTTCACCCACCTTGTCTCTCACATATCCCAGGAACAATACAGCTACAACACTGCAGATGTGAAAACATAGTTACACTCTGTCATTAGCTTCAGACCCCAAAATATTAAGAAGCCAAGATACTCAAAACTAAAGGAAAAGGCCAAAAAAAGCATTTTAAAATTGTCCTAGTCCTATAAACGTTAGAAAAGCACAGATAAACTGCAAGAGCAACTTTCAGATTCTAAACAGATTCAAATTAAAGACACATACATTCTTTTTTGAGTGATTGTTCATGTCCATTCCAATAGGTGGGTGTGCACGCGCCACATGCATGATGGTAGGAAGGTTTTACCCTGGCGGTACCCTAGTGGATCCCCCTGGAGTGGCGCCTCTATGGCGGTGTATATAGATCTCTGTTGACTCGCTGCCTGCTCAGTTCCTTCTTACTGCCACTGGCGGTCGTTGGAGCAACTGGTCTCTTGCTTGGCAAGTGTTTCCTAGTGTTTTTCCGTGCATATAGTTATTACTTTTCACTAGATTGTTAGCTTAAACCCTGGAGCTCCAGGGGTTTAAGCCAAGCAAGAGGCACAGTAACCCTATGCTCAAAGGGGATCCACATGCTGCTTGTCTGAAGTGCTTAGAAGAGGGACATTTAAAAGAAAAGTGCACAATTTGCAGAGGATTCAAGCCCAGAACTGAGAGAGAGACTATCGCCTCAAGCTCCTCTTAATGGAGTCCGCGCTTCGGCCCCAACCGGCTCAAGAGCCTCAGTGCATAGCACACCGATCTCAATGTGGGACGCATTGGCCCTGAAGAAGGACTCACATAAGGAGCATCAACACTGTTCCCCAGCACAGAAGGCCGGATAATCGGTGATGAACTGTTCACAATCCCCAGTGCTGCACAAGAAGAAGAAGGCAGAGCGGGGCTGCTCCCCTGCCCAAAGTAGTAGGCAGGACTCTAGTATGGTGCATCCCATGTCAGGACACCAGAAGACTGGCCCGTCAGTCCTGGCACCATCAACTCTGGTGTCAAGGGCAGGTCCATTGAGTCTGGTGTTCGTGGACTCCCCAGTCCGGGAAGTGTTAGAGGAGGACCTGGACCTCCCCTCCACACCAGATACTTTTGAGGCCGCACAGAACTTAACTGCCATGATGGCACAGTCCCCAGCATGGCAGTCGTGGCAGCCTTCCTGTGCAAACGACTGTTCAGGTCATACCTAGACGACTGGCTCATTGAGGGCCACTCCCGAGTGCAAGTGCTGGAGCACATGGCCCTCACACGAACCACTTTCAGCAGGCTAGGGCTCATTCTGAATGTGCCCAAGTTTACCAACCCAGAAAATAGAGTTCATCCAGGCTCTCCTAGACTCCACTCAGGCCAGAGCCTCCCTACCTGAATCCCGGTTCCAAAGCATCAAGGGCATCATCGACAGCCTCCACTGGTTCCCAACCACCACTGCCAGAAACTGCATGAAGCTTCTGGAGCACATGGCAGCCTGTACATATGTAGTGCAGCACACCAGATTGTGCCTTTGCCCCCTCCAGGCTTGGTTGGCGAGTGTATGCAGACCCAGCCGGGACTCTCTGGACAGACTGATTACCCTCCCGCCCAAGATTCTCAAGTCCTTCAGCTGGTGGCTACAACCTCAGGTGGTCTGTACGGGAGTGCCCTTCTCCAAGTGCTCTTCTCAGCCCTCACTGTTGCTGGTCTTGGATGCATCAGAGACAGACTGGGGAGCGCACCTGGGCAGTAACAGGACTCAAGGTCTGTGGTCACAACCAGAACTATCGCTACACATCAACGTCAGGGAGCTGAGAGTGGTTCACCTGGCTTGCCAGATGTTCCAGGCCCACCTGCAGGGCAAATGTGTCTCAGTTCTGACGGACAACACCTCAGCGATGTTCTATATAGACAAACAGGGAGGTTCTCACACCTCTCCCTTGTGCCAGGAAGCTCTCTGGCTGTGGGACTTCTGCATTGCACATGGCATCCAGCTACAAGCCTCATATCTACTGGGGGCACAAAATGAATTAGCAGACCACCTCAGCCACTCGTTCAACACTCACGAGTGGTCACTCAGAGCAGATATCGCCCTTTCAATTGTCCGCAGGTGGGGCTATCCCCACGTGGACCTGTTCGCGACACAGAGCAAGAAGAAATACCACCTGTTCTGCTCCTTTCAGAAGCACAGCTATGGCTCCATAGCTGATGCCTTTCACCAACCATGGATGACACACCTGCTCTGTGCATTCCCGCACTTCCCACTCCTCCACAAAGTCCTCCTCAAGATCCGGCAGGACAGGGCATCAGTTATCCTCATAGCACCTGCGTGGCCACAACAGCACTGGTTCACCATGCTGCTGAACCTTTCAGTGGACATGCCAGTTGCCCTCCCCATGCTTCCGGACCTCATCACACAGGATCACGGCAGACTACAACACCCTAGCCTGGAGTCCCTCCCCTTCATGGCATGGAAACTCCGTGACTGAACCTGCTTGAACTGCAGTGCTCGGACTCTGCTAGGGAAGTTCTGTTGGGAAGCAGGAAACCCTTCACTCACACAATGTACCTGGCAAAGTGGAAGTGTTTCTCCATTTGGTCCCTACAAAAAGGTATCCCCCCCTCACACACACACAACAAGCCCTCTATTCCCTTTGTGCTTGACTACCTCTTCTGCCTGAAGCAACAGGGGTTGGCTATATCTTCTGTTAAGGTGCACCTGGAAGCCATCTGAGCCTTCCATCTGGGCGTGGAGGACAGGTCAGTCTTTGGCAATCTCATGGAGGGCCGGTTCCTTAAGGGCTTAGATAGGCTTTATCCCCAGGTGAGGCAGCATGTTCCCCAGTGGGACCTTAACCTTGTTCTTTCCAGACTTATGGGCCCCCCTTTCGAGCCACTGGTGACCTGCCCCTTATCCTACCTCTCCTGGAAGGTGGCTTTTCTGGTGGCCATAACCTCGGCCAGAAGGGTCTCCAAGCTCAGAGCACTTACTTCCAAGCCCCCCTACATGGTCTTTTACAAAAACAAGATGCAGCTACACCTACACCCAGCATTCCTACCCAAGGTAGTCTCGCATTTTCATGTGAATCAAGACATATTTCTGTCAGTATTCTTTCCTAAGCCTCATGCCAGCCACAAAGAGCAAGTACTCCATTCCCTTGATGTCAGGCATGCCGTAGCCTTCTGTCCTGAACACATTAAGCCATTTCATAAGTCACCACAGCTCTTTATTGCAATTGCCGAGAGGATGAAAGGGCTCCCTGTCTTGTCACAGTGTATTTCATCATGGATCATGTCCTACATCAGAACGCGCTATGACCTAGCCAAAATTCGAGCCCCGCCATTAACTGCACACTCCACAAGAGCGCAGACGTCATCCACCGCATTCCTTGCACAGGTCCCTATCCAAAACATATGCAAGGCAGCAATGTGGTCTTCCGTCCACACCTTTACATTGCACTACGCCATCACCTAACAGGTGAGGGACAATGCAGCCCTCAGCAGGGCAGTGCTGCAATCAGCAACGTGGTGAACTCTGACCCCTGCCCCATCGAAACTACTTGGGAATCACCTATTGGAATGGACATGAGCAATCACTTGAAGAAGAAAAGATGGTTACCTACCTTTCGTAACTGTTGTTCTTCAAGATGTGTTGCTCATGGCCATTCCACCACCTCACCTCTGTCAAGGTATTCCGGCAAGAAGGAACTGAGCAGGCAGCAGGTCGGCAAGTACCTATATAAACCGCCATAAAGGCGCCACTCCAGGGGGTTCCACAGCTGACCCAATGGGCACTGCTGGGGTAAAATCTTCCAACAATCATGCATGCGGTGTGCCCACACACCTATTGGAATGGACATGAGCCAATACATCTCGAAGAACAACAGTTACGAAAGGTAGGTAACCGTCTTTTCGATATACTTAGCTACCCTGTTAAATAAGTGGAGAAAATTTTCTAAAAATAGACCTTCCCCAGCTAAATTTTTATGAATCAAAAGAATTCCTGCTACAAAAACTAAATTTTCCTCAGTGTTGTAGCTGAGAATTTAAATATTACCAAATTTTAAAAATATTGGGACATTTTCAGGTAAAATTCCAATAAAACGTTTTTTCGGTCCCCACACCTACCACATGGATCAGAGATGCTCTCATCCTGCTGCCCAGAGAATCTTGACTCTACCAGTGCCCCCTCCCCATCCCTCCATCTCCAGTGTACTCTCCCAGTAGAGGCCAACAACCACTGCTACCCAATTCATCGTCTGCAGTCCACATTTGAAATATCGTCTGGAACCTTTCCTTTTTTCCCTATGGTCAGTCCAAACTTCTGATAAGGGTTGGGAAGGTGTATTTGCTTTATCCTATCTTTTCTGAGTCTTGCCTATTCAGATTATAACTCTCCAGGGCAGGAATTATTACTTACTATGTATATATAGAGTGTCCAGCACAACAGAATCCCAATTCCAGTTGGGATCTGTAGTTGCTACGAAAATACATCTAGTAATAAGACAGATAGATAAAACCAGACCCTGTCACATTTTACAATTGGCCTGGTTGTTTCAGATCACTTCTATGTAGGGCTAGACCAGGTTGGGGAGGGAATATCTTTAACTGAACCAATTTCTGTTGGTGAAAGAGACAAGCTTCCCAGATACACAGAACTCTTCTTCAGATCTAGGAAAGGTCTATATAGGGCTTTAATTCACACTAAATATAAGTGAATCTTTGCAGAATGTCAGTAATTTTTAGCCATCTCCAAGAATGGTATTACTTGTGCTTAAAATTATGTCACTTTGAGAAACATGACGTGTTTTTAATTGAATAAAGGTCGCTCCTAAATATTTTCCCTTTGTGTAAATATAACACACACAACCAACCAAACAAAAAAGAAGAATAACAAAGGTGAAGGGGGTAGTGTACAGTATGAGCCAGATTTTCAAAAGAGATCAGGCCAATTTTTCAAAAGCTCAGCACCTACAACTGGGGCCAGATTTTCAAAAACGCTTAGCACCCAACAGCTTCTACTGAGACATTTATGGCTGTGGATGCTGAGATCTTTTGAAAACCTGGCCCTCTATCTTTGTCTAGAACAATTTTATGTTATTTTTTTTTACTTACGTCCACTAGTAGCTGAGCCCAGCTCATTTCAAGCAAGAAAGACTTGGAATATCAAAGATGTACTTAATTTTCATTGCTGCACATAAAACATCTGACAGTATTTGCTGAGAAAACCAAAATGTCTTGCTTTGTTTGAACAAGCAAAAGGAAAAGTACAGTGTATCCGTCTGCAAATGAACATCAAAGCGCCTCCACAGAATGCAGGGATGGTGACATATATTTGGAGAAACAGTATGAGAGCCGTCTGTTGCAGTCATGGGGGGTCTCTGCGCTTACCAAGAATAATCCTGATTGGAGCTGCATCTTTTCTTTTTTCTCTTTATTATCGCTTCATGGTTAACATCTGTTGATGAGTAGGATTAACAGCACATTTTCGGTGACATTTAGCTCTTTTAACAAGCTCTCTCCAGTCAAAGGTGGCTGGCCTGAAAAAAGGAGAAAAGTCATTAAGCAAACAAATCTTTGCCAAGATTTGATGCTAAACATGCCATCGCCCTGTGTGAGTTATTCACTGTATATGAAATTTATTCCACAAGACTGTGACCTTGATGTTGATTAACCAGAAATCCCTTCTTTTCTTGTCATTATTAACAGCTTTAGGTGCCTGAAATGGCCTCTTCTTTTTTTTAATCCATTAAAGAGGATTTTCTTAATTTATCATTTATTTAGTAATGTGACTGGTCAGCACAGCCTCACGAGACACAACAGCTCAATTCCATGAAACTGCCAGAGATGGCAGCAGGGGATTCATGCAATCAGTCTCCCCCTCTATGCTTAGTACATCTACAGCCATACAAATAATTACTGACCTGTGACAAACAGGGAACAGCCCTCATGAGTTCTCTAGGTGTTCATTTACAGTGATGACACATTTGATGAGTCTTATAGATTCATCCCAATTTAGGGGATCACATGGGTGATGTTTTATTGTTTCAGGCAACTTAGTCCATTAATCTAAGATTGATAGACAAATGGGGTTCTTTCTTGGTTGTGCTTTCCTATTCTGGATTTTATGGGTCACACTAATGCCCTTTTATGCCAGTCTGGTGACCCCTCACAGTGGGTGGAAAGTGCTTGCTGAGAATATGCTCGGCATAGAGAGCTTCTGCAGCCAGTGCAGAACTGGTGGAAAGGTTTCCAATTGGTGTTGGTCCTGCTTTGAGCAGGGGGTTGGACTAGATGACCTCCTGAGGTCTCTTCCAACCCTAATAGTCTTTGATTGTATTAGTCATGGTCCTCATGGAGGGGCCCTGTTGTGCGACATGGGATACACAGTCCTATGGTTATTCTCATTTTCCAATGACCTCTAGGAGGACATGGGAGCAGAGCATAAGTTAGAGTAGCCCTGAAGTTGCTCTAATTTACATCGGTGGCCAGAAAAGCCTTGCTCAGTGCCAGAATATGGGGAGAATGCAGATGGCTTAAATCCACCCCTGTCTGTTCCCTTCTATCTCTATCCCAAACGCAGGACCAGAGTAACTGAGAATCAGGCCCTTTGTGTGCCTGCTGATGAGTGTAAACTGAGGTAGTGAACAGAGAGGGAAAGGTGGAGCTAACTAACCGGTAAAATGTTCACCTGCATCAGTGCCCTATGAAAGAGAGAGAAAGAAAAGGCAGGTATGTATTCTAAGATTCTGTTTAGATGGAAAAAGAAAAGGAGTACTTGTGGCACCTTAGAGACTAACAAATTTATTAGAGCATAAGCTTTTGTGAGCTACAGCTCACTTCATCAGATGCATGCAGTGGAAAATACAGTGGGGAGATTTTATATACACAGAGAACATGAAACAATGGGTGTTGCCATACACACTGTAATGAGAGTGATCAGGTAAGGTGAGCTATTACCAGCAGGAGAGAAAAAAAAACCCACACCTTTTGTAGTGATAATCAAGGTGGGCCATTTCCAGTAGTTGCAGGGGTGGGGAGGAAATAAACATGGGGAAATAGTTTTACTTTGTGTAATGACACATCAACTCCCAGTCTCTATTCAAACCCAAGTTAATGGTGTCCAGTTTGCAAATTAATTCCAATTCAGCAGTCTCTCGTTGGAATCTGTTTTTGAAGTTTTTTTTGTTGAAGAATTGCCACTTTTAGGTCTGTAATCGAGTGACCAGAGAGATTGAAGTGTTCTCCGACTGGTTTTTGAATGTTATAATTCTTGATGTCTGATTTGTGTCCATTTATTCTTTTCCATAGAGACTGTCCGGTTTGGCCAATGTACATGGCAGAGGGGCATTGCTGGCACATGATGGCATATATCACATTGGTAGATGTGCAGGTGAACAAGCCTCTGATAGTGTGGCTGATGTGATTAGGCCCTATGATGGTATCCCCTGAATAGATATGTGGACACTGTTGGCAACGGGCTTTGTTGCAAAGGTAGGTTCCTGGGTTAGTGGTTCTGTTGTGTGGTGTGTGGTTGCTGGTGAGTATTTGCTTCAGGCTGGGGGGCTGTCTGTAAGCAAGGACTGGCCTGTCTCCCAAGATCTGTGAGAGTGATGGGTCATCCTTCAGGATAGGTTGTAGATCCTTGATGATGCATTGGAAAGATTTTAGTTGGGGCTGAAGGTGATGGCTAGTGGCGTTCTGTTATTTTCTTTGTTGGGCCTGTCCTGTAGCAGGTAACTTCCGGGTACTCTTCTGGCTCTGTCAATCTGTTTCTTCACTTCAGCAGGTGCGTATTGTAGTTGTACGAATTCTTGATAGAGATCTTGTAGGTGTTTGTCTCTGTCTGAGGGGTTGGAGCAAATGTGGTTGTATCATAGAACTTGGCTGTTGACAATGGATCAGATGGTGTAGTCTGATTGAAAGCTGGAGGCATGTAGGTAAGTATAGCGGTCAGTAGGTTCCCAGTATAGAGTGGTGTTTATGTGACCATCGCTTATTAGCACCGTAGTGTCCAGGAAGTAGATCTCTTGTGTGGACTAGTCCAGGCTGAGGTTGATGGTGGGATGGAAATTGTTGAAATCATGGTGGAATTTTTCAAGGGCTTGTTTTCCATGGGTCCAGATGATGAAGATGTCATCAATGTAGCGCAAGTAGAGTAGGGGTGTTAGGGGACGAGAGCTGAGGAAGAGTTGTTCTAAGTCAGCCATAAAAATGTTGGCATACTGTGGAGCCATGCAGGTACCCATAGCAGTGCCGCTGATTTGAAGGTATACATTGTCCCCAAATGTGAAATAGTTATGGGTGAGGACAAAGTCACAAAGTTCAGCCACCAGGTTTGCCATGACATTATCGGGGATACTGTTCCTGACAGCTTATAGTCCATCTTTGTGGCGAATGTTGGTGTAGAGGGCTTCTATATCCATAGTGGCTAGGATGGTGTTTTCAGGAAAATCACCGATGGATTGTAGTTTCCTCAGGAAGTCAGTGGTGTCTTGAAGATAGCTGGGAGTGCTGGTAGTGTAGGGCCTGAGGAGGGAGTCTACATAGCCAGACAATCCTGCTGTCCGGGTGCCAATGCCTGAAATGATGGGGCATCCAGGATTTCCAGGTTTATGGATCTTGGGTAGCAGATAGAACACCACTAGTTGGGGTCCTAGGGGTGTGTCTGTGCGGATTTGTTCTTGTGCTTTTTCAGGGAGTTTCTTGAGCAGATGGTGTAGTTTCTTTTGGTAACCCTCAGTGGGATCAGAGGGTAATGGCTTGTAGAATGTGGTGTTGGAGAGTTGCCTAGCAGCCTCTTGTTCATATTCCGACCTATTCATGATGACAACAGCACCTCCTTTGTCAGCCTTTTTGGTTATGATGTCAGAGTTGTTTCTGAGGCTGTGGATGGCATTGTGTTCTGCATGGCTGAGGTTATGGGGCAAGTGATGCTGCTTTTCCACAATTTCAGCCCGTGCACGTCAGCGGAAGCACTCTATGTAGAAGTCCAGTCTGTGGTTTCGACCTTCAGGAGGAATCCACCCAGAATCCTTCTTTTTGTAGTGTTGGTAGGAAGGTCTCTGTGGATTAGTATGTTGTTCAGAGGTGTGTTGGAAAAGTACTCCTTTTCTTTTTGCAGACACAGACTAACACGGCTGCTACTCTGAAATCTGTTTGGATGGAGTTACACAGTGATAAACTGCATAGACACGGAGTATTATAAACCTAACTTGTTATAAGGCATGATTTGATTAAATTACATTACAGAGAAGAGCTGGCACCTATTGCTGTAAAGAGAGCCTTGCTGCCTTAGCCTTTATGGCAATTTGCATAGATTAACTCATAATGCTTTGTGATGTTACTGTCACCTTTGGCAGCCTCTTGGAACTCTCTGTTATTGTGGGACATCAAACTTTATCACTGCAGTTTATGAGATTGTACCTGCATGCAAAGCCTCCATAATCAATTCTTGATCATCAGAATCTGTCATTGTCTCTCTGTCAATTGGGACTATGTACACGCTTCTGGTTCATATTATTTTTCAAGTACTGCTGTTATTCATACTGCACATATGGTATTACATACAAACAGCCTACAACAATAAAACATTATTGCAAAGAACAAGGTTGCAAAGTCAAGCACTCCGCAGTTCACATTAACAAATATTTCATTGCAGTTGGGCACAATCTAGATCAGTGAAAATTTCAGTCTAGCTTTACATTCTGTATTGTCAAACTTCAAGCTGCATCGATTGGGTTTTATGCTGTGGTGGAAGTCACATGGTGTTTGTGGTATTGCTGGTTGACTGAGCCTCCTTCATTTACTCAGGAGAGTCAGCAGAAGCCATTCTGGTTTTGACGGCCTGTTTTGAGGAGAGGGAAAAGAGATGTCAGCAAAAGGTGCCAGAAGAGGAACAAAGTCTTCCCTTTACCAAAGGTGCCAGACATGGGTAGCAGGAAGACACCAGTATGACAATGCCAGATAGAGGGAATGAAGATTGTTAGCAGAGGGCTGTGCAGCAGGATGTGTTGAGGCATGAGGGTGTGGAGACAGGAAGCTATGGGGCGTAGGTGGTCCCATACATTTGATAAGCATTCAGACATTTGACTGCTTATTCAAACCCTTATAGGCTCTCACATTGGTAAACTTATATGCTAGACTAGAGATTCTTCCAGTGCAGAGGTTGGTTTATATAGTATTCTTTTATACAGAATTGCTGTGAGGAGGCTAGTTCGTGGCATGCTGTTTTATTTGACGCGGTCTGGAGGGACTCATACATCGCTTTGCTATAGTAATGCCGGGTTGTGCATGTTTTTGTTTTGATGCCCTTGTAGTCCTAGATACAGGACAAGAATTATTGAAATGAAAATATTATTTCAGGAGGAACTTGGAAAATATAAAATACTTCATTATCGACCTTTAATTCAAAAACAGTTACCTTGCCTTCTCCTGTCTATAATCTTTAGGTGGCTGATCAACAGTCATCCTATTCCTTTATAAGTCAAAATAATTTTTGCATGGCTGAGTCCTATTTTCCCTTTTGTTTCTGATTATTTGAATTGCATATATTACATCTATGTGGCCTAATTGTTTATTGGCATGTGTGAAAGCCCAAACAGGTGTCATAACAATGGAGAGAAAGTATCTCATGGACGTTTCCTCTGGCGCTGTGAGGAATAAGCTGCTGGAGCAGGAGAGTGATCTGTAAATGGTCAAACGACAGAATGACAAGGAGATGCAGCCTAATGGTGACCTGGGCTATCTAAAGTAATAATAATAATAATAATAATAATACACTATAAGAACTGCATTGCCCTCACACTGCCTTTCATTTCTCTCCTGCAATAGGCAATGTCGGCTTCTCTTGCAGCCTGCAGACATTTTTCCCTAAATGCCCACAGGACAAATTTAAAGGCAACTGCTGTTTTCTCTGCAGCATCCCCGGCATAATATTTCACAACCTGCTACTGTGTAAAGAAATCTGCAAGGGCTAACTGAATCTCTCACTAAATGTAGCTAGTTCCTTGAAATTTCCAAGGATGAACTTAACTTTCTCTTTTTTAATGCAGCCTTTTACTCTACCTCTTGATAGACTAATCTCACTGACTGTTGGTTTCATTCTATAACACAGGTCAACTTGCACTTTAAAATGTTTCAGTTGAAATTTGTCCTTCTCCTTCTGGGAAGAGATGCTGTAGCAGTTGTCTATAATGACCTCTTTACAAGGGCATGGGGCATATGGATGGGAGCAACTAGCCCGGCAGTGGGGGGATCTATGAGTTCTACCCAACTCTTCCACTTCTCTCTCCACTCTCCCCAAAACTGGGCATCTGGCAGATGGAGAAAGAGGCACCAGGTTTATGAAACAGGTCTTTCCACCTTCAGTGGACGGTTCTTTGTGTACCAGTACAGAGTCTTATTGTCTCTCACGACAGCATAGGCTGATGACGCTACTCCTTTCATGTACAAAACATCTCAGTCTCTGTAATGTTCACGTTTCCTGTTCACTCTCTTTCTGAAGGACTTGAGGAATAATCTGTCATTGCCAGCTTCCTTGGCATCTTGGCAGAGCTGCCTGCATAACTGACCCATTCTGGTGAGGGCATAACTGTCCACGTCTCCAGGTGCTGTCTCTCTGAATTTGGGATATGACCTGCAGAATACCCTCTCTTGGCTTTGATTCTTCCCCATGCCAGAGATGCCACCTCCCTCTAGCTCAGTGCTTCCCAAACCTGTTCCGCCGCTTGTTCAGGGAAAGCCCCTGCCAGGCCGGGCTGGTTTGTTTACCTGCTGCGTCCACAGGTTCGGCCGATCGCAGCTCCCACTGGCCGCAATTCGCTGTTCCAGGCCAATGGGAACCGCTGGAAGCAGCAGCCGTACGTCCCTCAGCCCACGCCACTTCCAGCAGATCCCATTGGCCTGGAGCAGCGAACCGCGGTCAGTGAGAGCTGCGATCGGCCGAACCTGTGGATGCAGCAGGTAAACAAACTGGCCTGGCCTGGCAGGGGCTTTCCCTGAACAAGCGGCAGAACAAGTTTGTGAACCACTGCTCTAGATAGCTCCTGCCACAGGAAGAGATGCTATCAAGTGGAGGATGTGGACCACCAATGTGATTAGGCAGCGAAGCAACAAAAGGCTGACATAATATGGTGAATGAAATCATATAAGCAGATAGATAGGTGGGTAGAGGGAAATATAGAAAGTCTCTCATTGCAATGACCAAATTATGTACAGAACAGTGGAGCCAGAAACAAGCCTTGAGATACCAAAAGCCTAAGAATTTTCCTCCTTCCAAAAGAAATGTGGGTTTGAACAAGCTTAGAGGGACAAAGATAGCCTTGTATCCTTCTATTGGTCTTTTCTTTGTAAAAGTAATCACTAATACTTGCACCTAGGGCATTTCCACCCTTTATTTTCTTCCAGCCCTAGTGAATCCTTTATTAGTAGGTGTGTGTTTGGGGAGCGTTTACAGTGAACTCACCAAGGGCTAGAGCCTAGGGATAGTGCTTACCATGCTTAACTTTGAGCTTGGGGTTTACATAGCTTGCTATTGTACCAAATATCTGAAAGGGTTTGGGGTCCGTTAACACTGACAGGACCCCCAGATACGGCGACTGGTTACTATACCTTGTGCATTTGAGTCAGGAGTTCTTCAGCTGCATGAAACCAAACAGTTCTTCCATCCTTGCTTTATAGTAGAGTTGATCCCTAAACTGATTCCAAATCTGAAGGTGTAGGCTGTGGAGACAAACACAAATAGTGTCAGTCCTTATGGAAGATCCAAAATTGCAATTGACAGGCAATTTCAAATGCTTTTAAAACTAAACCAGAATGTTTTGAAAAATACAATTGTGCAGGCAGTTAATAAAAATCAGTAGACTAGACATTTTTGTTGTATTTTGAAAATTGAAAAGAAAAACTATATGACCTGGTTAATTGTCACAATTTTGGCTTTAAAACATAGAATTAGCAGCATGACAAATCTATGAATTAGTTTAATTCTCATTCAGTACCTGCATTAGACCAAGAGAAGATATTATAACAAGTATCAGTAACAAATATATGTCAATGCAATATTAAGATTGATGATTGAAATGCACAATAAGCAGAACAACCTGAGCCAGTTTCTCTGAACTCAGTGGCGTTTTGCCAGCAGAATGTAGCCGTCTAAAGTGAAAGCTCTCACATCAACATTACTAGCTACCTTCCCTTGTGTTTCTGTAACATTTTTATGACTAAAAGAAAAGGAGTACTTGTGGCACCTTAGAGACTAACAAATTTATTTGAGCCTAAGCTTTCGTGAGCTGTAGCTCTTTTTGCGAATACAGACTAACATGGCTGCTACTCTGAAACCCATTTTTATGTCTGAATATGTTGTTCAAAATGTTCCATGATTTGAATCCAGTATGACTGAGTTAAAATTGTCCTGAGTTTTTAGGCTTAAATTTTCAAACTTAACATCCTGTGGATGGAGTTCTTGCATTTAATCTCCTTGTTTTGTATTTTTAAAAAGAAAGAAAAAGGGATGGAATGGTGAAAAGATGAAAAGATTGGTGCATTTGTTTAATTTTATTTGTATATGAATGTGTGATTATAACTCTTGCAGTATAGAAACTCACAAGTGAGTCAACATCCTATCTTTAGTTATGACAAGCAAGAAAGTAAATCAGAGGTCTCTGCTTTCAAAGTCACACAGATAAAAAGTATCAGAGGGGTAGCCATGTTAGTCTGTATCCACAAAAACAACAAGGAGTATGGTGGCACCTTAAAGACTAACAGATTTATTTGGACATAAGCTTTTGTGGGTAAAAAACTCACTTCTTCAGATGCATGGAGTGAAAATTACAGATACAGCCATAAATATATATTGGCACATGAAGAGAAGAGAGTAACCTTACAAGTGGAGAATCAATGTTGAAGGCCAATTTAGTCAGGGTGGATGTGGTCCACTCCCAATAATTGATGAGGAGGTGTCAATACCAAGAGAGGGAAAATTGCTTGGGGTTTGTTTTATGTTTGTTGGCTTTTTTTGTACCTTTATCTGTGTCTTGGGTAGTTTTGAGGCTAACAAAAGAATTATTACTATAAGACAGTGGTTAATTTTTGTTCACTTGTGTCACATAAAACTGCACAAAGCAGCCTTAAAGCCAGTTTAAGTGCCCAGTGGAGGATTGCTTTTGTCTAGGAGAATCCTCTAGTAGTGTAGGGCTCACACATAGCAGCTTCCATGTCATTGTTCATCCTCCCTGCCCCCAGCACAGAAACATGGCCAGGAGAAAGGAAACATGGAGTATTGCTAGAGCATCCCTGTGCCCCCACCACCTCGAGCTAACAGAGCACCCCTTAGGGGCTGTGGCCAACCAGCTGTAAAGTTGAGCAACCCTAAGATTGCTTCATTTATATTGTGGACTGACCCCGTAGCCAACAGGCCTTAGTGTCAGGGGGCCCACAAACGTGTCTTAAATCCACCTTTGCTGCTGTCTCTAGTTCTGCACCAAACCAGACCAGAGATTGTGGCTCATTGAATCTATGAATCTATGAGAAGTAAACATGTCTTCTTATCTTATGGCTCAGTACTGAGGTCAGAGAGATTTCCATTACTCGACTGGCTCAGCCGCTCAGAATTGTCCTGTTTTAGTTACCAACAAATCTGGTATTTCTAAGCAAGAAGAATGAGCAAGGCTTCTACTGGCATTGTTCACCAGCTAAAGAGGACTCCCCTTTTTTTAGCACTGTTCCAGTTACTGAGGATTTCCATAGCAAAATAAGTCAGGGAAGAGCATCACGGCATCACATCATTGTTGTAGTTACAATTCTTGTCTTGACAGTGTCACAGAAATGAATTGCCTGATCTTGCCATGCAAGCTGCAAAATGATCTTGATATGATACTATACTAGTAAAACATTTGGGAGCACAGCTACTGCATCCAGTGAATATTTGTTCACTTTTCAAATACTTTTGCCTTTTATTTCTAATCAGGGAAACTCCTGAAAAAGAATCAGATCTATTTCTGGTTATGGATTTCCATGGGACTGCTAACGTGCTGAAAGTTTAACAGGAGCTGAAGTGCTGTGCTAAATCAGGGCCCGTAGAGTCTTCCATCAACCCTATAAAAGGCTTGTATTTTCTAAGATTCTGCATGTGTCATTATAAGGTATCACTGCATTTCTGAAAACACCAATAATGAAATTATGCCTTGAAGAGCCAGTAAGATCCCCTGCCTACTTCATAGTTTTTATAGCTACTGGATCAATTTCTGTTAAATCAATGGAGTTGCACTGGTCTGCAGAATTTAGTCCACTTACACATACCAATAGTTCTTTGCTCTTAGGTCTTGCAGTGGCAACAAATCTCTCTTTCTTCACCAGTTGAATGCATTTATCAGTTCTTTACCACATCATCACAGGCAAGTTCAGATATCTCACTTTACAACATGAATTTTTAATGGAATAAATATAAGTAGCAATAATTTTTTTTTCATTTTGAGAGGTGGTTGGTGGTCAAATAAAAAAAAAATTGCAAGCATATAGGAATTTTAGACAGATATTTCCAAAGCATTTTACAAACTTTAATTAAGCCTCATGAGACCCTCTCAGTTTATTCTGATATCTGTTTTACAGCTTGACAAATGAGGTATAAAGATGTCACTTGCCCTGTTGAAGGTTGCACAACAGGTCAGTGTTAGTCCTCTGTTTTTTCCACCAAATGCATCCGATGAAGTGATCTGTAGCTCACGAAAGCTTATGTTCTAATAAATTTGTTAGTCTCTAAGGTGCCACAAGTACTCCTTTTCTTTTTGCGAATACAGACTAACACGGCTGCTACTCTGAAAAGTATTAGGACTGGAACATCAATATTCTTGACTTGCTGTCCCTTACTCTATGTGCTAGTCTACATTTCTTTCCTGTGTGCTAAGTGTTAACTGACAACAAATAGTTAAAGAAAGCTCAGTGATAGTAAGTCAAGGGCAGATTCTACTGCTAATCAAAAGCTGTTTAGGCTTTTGGTCTTACCGTTCTGGATATAATCAGGACTTCCTTCCATTCAGGTATTGCCGTCTGAGACCATACATTATTCTACCTTGATAGCAGCATAACTGTCTCAGAGACTGCACAAGCTTCCTTTAAACTGGCAGCATAAACTGCCACATTCACTTCATCAAGAGTAAGTGTTAACTACTTCCCATTAACTCAGATGTTCTCAGGTTCAGGATCAGCAGAGCCTCTTTAGGCAAAGAATCTGTCTGAGTTTCTTTCAAGTTAATGTTCCATACAGTATTCTTCTGAAAGGTTGTCAAGTGAGGAGGAGAAAAAAGGATAGAAGAACCCTTGTAAATATTCTCTTTCTTCCCTGAATTTGGGGAAGAGACTGCATATGTTTGTGTTGCTTGATCCCTGTAGTTAAGGATCTTCATTGTAAACTAATATTTCAGAAGGGGAGAGAGAACAATCCTATGGTCTGATCACAGAGAAAGATGCCAGGAATTTCCAAACCCAGACATTTGAACCCCACAACATCTCAATTCACAAACTGCTGAGCACACTTGGAAAGCAAATAATACAATATTCATGACATGACTTTAACAACATGTCCAACAGCAAAAATTAAAAATGGTCTCTCTGATTGGAAAGAGAGTTCAATAGGGCCAGACTGAGATGGATGGTATTTAGCACAAAATTATCATAACAAGTATTAATGGTCTGAAGTAGTGAACCTTAAAATACTCCTAGCAGGCCCAAATTTCATTCAGGTATAGTGATGCCATCTCCCATTGAAGTCAACTGAAGTAACCAAAGGCAGGATTAGAATGTACAAAATGACAAAAAAAAGTACTCGGACTATGGAGAAGCACACCAGTGTTTATGAACCCATGGCATTTGTTTGATCATGGTTGACTTCTCATCCAGAAATATGAAAAATCTATCATATAAGAATAATCTACCTGAGGGGAATTTGCTATGGTGTGAAACCTCTTGGGGGGGGGTGAATTTGCTATGGTGTGAACCTCCTAGGGGTGTGTGTGTGTGTGTGTGTGGTTCAGATCTAGACTTTCACAAAGGTTAAATGTATTTTAATCTGGTATGCTCACTCAGACCATTTTTGACGTAAGGCTACAATTTCTACTCTGAATCCAAATTTTGCCAAAGTTCTGGATGTTTGGATTTTAACAATAGATTGCACTGATGGAGGAAAACCCCAAGAGAAAACTTGTATTGACAGTTCACATGTACACAAGAACTACAACAATGGCTACAGAGCAGAATTGGACCAATTCCCTCTGTTAATCAAATACAGAACAGAATATTCAACTTCTGCGTTATTTTGGTCAAAGCAGCAAATGCTCCTTCCACTGAAAAGCAGTAGGATTAACAGTTCAATCCAAATGCCAGCATGATACACCTGTATATCAATATTATCCCCAGGCTCCACAATTCTCACCTCCTGACCAACACAGTAGTCAATTCCTCACACACAGATACACAAAACCAAAAATTATTCAGGATGCTAGACCAGTATGTAAAATACCAATAAACAAGTCACTGAAGAACAAATCAAAAAGAGCATTAAGCTAGACTGGTGCAGGTCTCTACACTGAATTATCATACTAGCAGATTGCTTAGTGAAATGTGCAAATTAAGGCAGACTCTCACCAAAGTTGGCTTCAGTGACCATACACTAGAGGTAGAAATGAAAAGACACAAAGCACCGTTTGATTCCAGCAAAGACCAATGGTGCATCCATTGTGACAGAGGCAAGACTGAAAGAGAGGCCCTTTCTATTCTCATATCTGAAATACAAGGGAGCATGAGAAAGACATTTCTTCACATTATCAGGAATCATAAAAGGCTTCTGGGCAAAAAAGCAACAAGGAAAAATTGTGACAAGAGCGAGAGAAGGCAACGGTGGCATTGCACTGCATAGCAACCTGAACTGAAGCAGGAACAGGCACTGCCAACAAATGAAGTCCCAGTCAAACCCCAAACACTATATCTAGCCCCATTGTAGCTGAATCTTGCCTACTTCTTACAGATGCCCAAAGGTTCTGCCTCTGTCTTACACATTGGCAGCACTTGTTTAGCTTGTTGTTGCCAATAAAGTCTCACTGGATTGATGTGGCTCTTGCTGTTTGGTACACATCCTTCAGCGCGCACAAACACACACACACACACTCACTCACTCACTGTGGGGCATTAACCCAATCCCCAGTGTTTCGAGTTCAGCTGCTCCATGCTATGTATCCATCATGTGATTGGAAAAAGGAAAAAATCCTTAAACTCCAAGTTTCAGAGTAGCAGCCGTGTTAGTCTGTATTCGCAAAAAGAAAAGGAGTACTTGTGGCACATTTGTTAGTCTCTAAGGTGCCACAAGTACTCCTTTTCTTAAACTCCAATGTAGCTGAATTTCCCTTTCCCCATTTCACTGTTCTGTCACGTTGCTGCAGTTCCTTTCTAATGTCAGCTGGTGGCTGCTGAGGCTTGCAGGAGTTCAGAATGCTCCTTTTCCTCCTACGAGCACTAAAAAGTTCAAAGGAATTTTTTAAGCTCATTCTAAGGACGCCATTGTTCAAAAGATTTTTTTTCTTCTTCCTGGTTTTTAGGATATGATCTGTAATCTTTCTTTAGCACAACTCCCATTGCCTTCAGTGCTTGAATGAAGAGTGCAGGATCAGGGACAGAGTGTTTTATTCTGATCTCACTCATACTGGTTTTACATTTTGATTCCTCCTGATTTATCCTTATATGAAACCAGAATCAAGCCCTTAGTCATTAGGAAAATGGACTTTTCCTTTACACATCTTCCTCTCACAATTCATTCCATGTATCCAATTAACTGAGTCTGGGATAAAGAGGATAGTGAATTGTCGCATGCTAGATTTTTCTACACCATTACTCCTCATTTTCACCTTTCCTTCACCCACATGGAGGGATAGATCAGAGCTAAATGCAGCCACAGATGAGCAAAAAAGCAAGACCCAAAATTCACTCCTGTTGACCTGAGTAAACAGGTACCTCATGTGTTTCCTTAGGGATTCTTTTTCTGTATACACTAATCTCTAAACATGGGGGAGTCCCTTTGGAGTATAGTTAAGATGCTTATAAAGTGCAAATGCATAGAGTGCCTGACCCAAAATCCACTGAAGTCAAGGAAAAGATTCCCATTAATTTCATTGAGGTTTGGCTTAGGCTCTAAATCCTTTCAATCTGACCTCCATAGTCTTGCATGGCTAGTGGGTTGCCATCATATTACCCTGTTTCCTTGCCCTATAACATTATATTGGTTTTGTAGTTCAATTAACAGCCTGCAGCATTATGAGCCAGTGAGCAGAGTACCAAACTGAGAGTCTGCATATCCTATTTCTTCTTCCCTCTTGCTGTGAAATTTTAAGCAAGTCACATAGGTATGTTTATACTGCAGTCACAGGGTGTGATTGCCTCTTGTGTAGACTTAACCTGAGTTAGTATTAATCTAGTTACCTTGGGTACCGACAACAGTGACTTCAGCACAGACTAGCCACCCAGGTAGTTACTTAGGTTCCCGGAGATGCTTGTACAGCCCATGCTATTGCCGATTCACTGCTATTGGTACTCAGACTAGGTGGACTAAAGCTAGCTTGGATACGTCTACCCATGCTGCAAACACACCGCTGATTGTAGCGTAGACATACCCTGAATCTCTCTCTGCCTCAGTGTCCTCATCTGTAACATGGCAATGTTAATGCTAACTGACTTTTGACAAGCACTTTGATGAAAAGGCCTAGATAAGTGATAAGTATTATTAGCCAGTTGTACCTATTCCAACTTTTGGATTCGATTTGAAATCCAACACTTTTGGATCTGGGTTCAATTCAGAGAAGCACAGGAGGTGTGGGGGGAATGAAGATATAGACTCCTCCCTATCTCCAGAGGGAGTAGGACCAGCGAAGGCTACTGCCACCCCCATTATTTCAGTAAAGGAAGTAGCCTAATACCCCCATAGTCAGTGGCAAGATGAAAATCACTTCCTCTCAATTGCGAATCATGGCCTTGGTGGATTTGGGGATTTGCCATAAACCACCCCTCCCTTCCACAGAAGTAAATATGCAGGCAGCTAAACAGTGTCCCCCAGAAGACCCCAGAAAGAGTAGTTAAATGATACAAAGAAAAGGAGGACTTGTGGCACCTTAGAGACTAACAAATTTATTAGAGCATAAGCTTTCGTGAGCTACAGCTCACTTCATCGGATGCATGTTAGTCTCTAAGGTGCCACAAGTACTCCTTTTCTTTTTGCGAATACAGACTAACACGGCTGCTACTCTGAAACCTGTAGTTAAATGATAGTGAGCAAGAGCAGCACAACTCCCCATCCACTGCTGAAAGCAGAGGAGAGTTCCTCATCCCTCTCTCTTTGTCTCGAGGGTGGGGGAGAGCTACCACAAAGCTCCTCCTTGGCTGGTGTGTTAAGAGCTCCCAATCCTATTTCAGTCTATTTTAATCACTGGGGCTACTGTACAAGGCAGTAGAATGGGGGAGATAAGGCTGCCAAACCCCCTTGAAGACAACTGGTAAGTAGAGAGTACCAGGACTTAAGAGAGGAGGTGTGGGGGCTGAAGGCCTGGCTGGAAAGGGGCGGATATCTGGCTGTGTGATCTCTATCACCTCAGGTGTACTAATTTTTGTGGAACATGACTGGTGTTCTTACATAGCCATGAACATCAAACCCTCTCTGGTTTCAGGTGCGCTCCCAGTTCTAGTTAGACCTTTGACACAACTCTGCCTGCTCATCTTTTGCCCCTCCACCCCCACGAACATGATACAGTTCTGTGGTGACCTAGAATCCTATTTTCGACATCTCAGACTCAAGGAATATTTCCAACACACCTCTGACCAACATATTAACCCACAGAGACCTTCCTGCCAACACTACAAAAAGAAGGATTCTGGGTGGACTCCTCCTGAAGGTCGAAACAGCAGCCTGGATTTCTACATAGACTGCTTCCGCCGACGTGCACGAGCTGAAATTGTGGAAAAGCAGCATCGCTTACCCCATAACCTCAGCCATGCAGAACACATTGCCATCCACAGCCTCAGAAACAACTCTGACATCATAATCAAAAAGGCTGACAAAGGAGATGCTGTCGTCATCATGAATAGGTCGGAGTATGGACAAGAGGCTACTAGGCAGCTCTCCAACACCACTTTCTACAAGCCATTACCCTCTGATCCCACTGAGAGTTACCAAAAGAAACTACAGCATTTGCTCAAGAAACTCCCTGAAAAAGCACAAGAACAAATCCGCACAGACACACCCCTGGAGCCCCGACCTGGGGTATTCTATCTGCTACCCAAGATCCATAAACCTGGAAATCCTGGACGCCCCATCATCTCAGGCATTGGCACCCTGACAGCAGGATTGTCTGGCTATGTAGACTCCCTCCTCAGGCCCTTCGTTACCAGCACTCCCAGCTATCTTCGAGACACCACTGACTTCCTGAGGAAACTACAGTCCATTGGTGATCTTCCTAAAAACACCATCCTAGCCACTATGGATGTAGAAGCCCTCTACACCAACATTCCACACAAAGATGGACTACAAGCCGTCAGGAACAGTATCCCCGATACTGTCACAGCTAACCTGGTGGCTGAACTTTGTGACTTTGTCCTGACCAGTAACTATTTCACATTTGGTGACAATGTATACCTTCAAATCAGCGGCACTGCGATGGGTACCCGCATGGCCCCACAGTATGCCAACATTTTTATGGCTGACTTAGAACAACGCTTCCTCAGCTCTCGTCCCCTAATGCCCCTACTCTACTTGCGCTACATTGATGACATCTTCATCATCTGGACCCATGGAAAAGAAGCTCTTGAGGAATTCCACCATGATTTCAACAATTTCCATCCCACCATCAACCTCAGCCTGGACCAGTCCACACAAGAGATCCACTTCCTGGACACTACGGTGCTAATAAGCGATGGTCACATAAACACCACCCTATATCGGAAACCTACTGACCGCTATTCCTACCTACATGCCTCTAGCTTTCATCCAGATCATACCACTCGATCCATTGTCTACAGCCAAGCGCTACGATATAACCGCATTTGCTCCAACCCCTCAGACAGAGACAAACACCTACAAGATCTCTATCATGCATTCCTACAACTACAATACCCACCTGCTGAAGTGAAGAAACAGATTGACAGAGCCAGAAGAGTACCCAGAAGTCACCTACTACAGGACAGGCCCAACAAAGAAAACAACAGAACGCCACCAGCCATCACCTTCAGCCCCCAACTAAAACCTCTCCAACGCATCATCAAGGATCTACAACCTATCCTGAAGGACGACCCATCACTCTCACAGATCTTGGGAGACAGACCAGTCCTTGCTTACAGACAGCCCCCCAATCTGAAGCAATACTCACCAGCAACCACACACCACACAACAGAACCACTAACCCAGGAACCTATCCTTGCAACAAAGCCCGTTGCCAACTCTGTCCACATATCTATTCAGGGGATACCATCATAGGGCCTAATCACATCAGCCACACAATCAGAGGCTCGTTCACCTGCGCATCTACCAATGTGATATATGCCATCATGTGCCAGCAATGCCCCTCTGCCATGTACATTGGCCAAACTGGACAGTCTCTACGCAAAAGAATGAATGGACACAAATCAGACGTCAAGAATTATAACATTCAAAAACCAGTTGGAGAACACTTCAATCTCTCTGGTCACTCGATCACAGACCTAAGAGTGGCTATACTTCAACAAAAAAGCTTCAAAAACAGACTCCAATGAGAGACTGCTGAATTGGAATTAATTTGCAAACTGGATACAATTAACTTAGGCTTGAAGAGAGACTGGGAATGGATGAGTCATTACACAAAGTAAAACTATTTCCCCATGGTATTTCTCCCTCCCACCCCACCCCCCACTGTTCCTCTGATATTCTTGTTAACTGCTGGAATTAGCCTACCTTGCTTGTCACCATGAAAGGTTTTCCTCCTTTCCCCCCCCTGCTGCTGGTGATGGCTTATCTTAAGTGATCACTCTCCTTACAGTGTGTATGATAAACCCATTGTTTCATGTTCTCTGTGTGTGTGTATATAAATCTCTCCTCTGTTTTTTCCACCAAATGCATCCGATGAAGTGAGCTGTAGCTCACGAAAGCTTATGCTCTAATAAATTTGTTAGTCTCTAAGGTGCCACAAGTACTCCTTTTCTTTTTGCTCATCTTTTGTTTCCGATGCTTCTGCTTTACTTATGTCTCTTGCCTCTCACTCACCCATCTTATTGCTTCACAGTTTTCTCTGCTCTGCTGAGGACGGTGTCTCCGTTCTCCCCTTTTATCTCCATTTGTTTTCCATACAGTATTTATATTGCCCCCCATCACCACCCCAGCTCCCACTTTCTTTTCTGAGCTGCTGACAACAACAGAAATGGCCAACTGCTCTGCCAGGGGCTGTGTAATGAATGCAGAAACAGCAGCGATTAGAGCTGAACAGAGACATACATATTTGTGTGTGAGAGAGAGTATTCATGGAAGCCTAACACCCTATTTGGAGGGATGGCAGTCTGTGTGGCACTAAAACATTCTGAACTCTCCGTAGGGGAATTCTCTGTGGATGGAATGCTTCAAAGGGGAAATTCTGCCAGCGATAAAAAAAACTCTTTAAATAACACTGAGCAATGAGGAAAAGTCTGACATGCTCAGTGATAGGAAGCATGTGGGCTGCACTCAACTTTGGTGTAAGTTGGTGACACCCCATTAACTTCAGTGGTGTTACAGCGGCTTACACCAGTTGTCAAGCTCTCCTGCAGTGGCTCAAGATCGTGAGTTCCAACCTCAGGGCACACTGCTAAAAAGCAGGACACAAACTCCCAATTGGTTGCATATTCTATACATAAATTTCAGCAACCAATTATCAAGTGTAAACTCCTCCAGAACGATGATAGCTTTAACAGGGAGTCACAGACTGTCCCCGGGGCACTCCGATCTATCTTTCCACCCAGGTGAGCTTATCTTTGTAACAGATGGTCCCTTACACCAAAGAGCACAGCAATATTCAGGTTACTCCCAGTCACTTAGTTGCAGTCAATCGCACCTTAGAACTCACACCCAAGACTGTGTTTTGTAGCCAATCCTATAACAAAATAAAGATTTTTCAACTCGGAAAAGGATATGAGTTATTTACGAGATTGAAGCAGGTAAGCCTATGTACATACAAATGAACTCCAATCTTAAGTTTCAAAAAATAATAGAAGCTTCTATAATAAGCAAATTCTATATGTCCTTTAGGGCTAATTCAGGTCAAGCACTGGAGCTCTTTTGCCCGTCAGAGTCCAAGCAGCATAAAAGATAGAGCTCCTCCTTATTAGGGCTTTTTATTCCTTCCCCCCTTCTGCTTCAAATTGTACATTCAGCTCCTGGGACGAATTCAGTTGCATTTCTACTCTTCATGGAGAGGAGAGGAGGGAATAGCAATCAACAAAGTCTTTTGTCCTCTGATGTTCCACAATAGTTTGTGTTGTGTTGATAGGCCACCTTTTTGGGCACAAGAGATAACACCTTCTATTGGAAACTAGTGTTTCATATTTGTTAATGCTTCTCTCCTGTCTGGTGATTTACAGTCATACTTAAATATTGTTTTATAACATGGGATATAGTTGTTATAAGCATGCAGCAACTTACAAGCATTTCATAGAGTCTGAACACAGTCTTATAATTCTAATACCTATTGTAACAACACTAACACACAGGTGAGCCAGACTGGCTCCAGCTATGTATATGTCAGTGTTCAATTGAGACCTAGAGCCATTGGCATGAGCTGGCATTTGGTCTGCCAGTGTCACACCAGGCATGAATTTAGCCCAGTGCATCTAATATCTTATTGAGGCTGTAGTTGGTTAAATAATTCCTTTGCCCTGTTTCCATATCTTTGTCCTAATAATAGGTGCTTGAATACTTGTTGGCCTTAGTTTTGGTGAGAAAGGGTTAGTCCTGTGTTGTGGCAGGGAACTTGAAAGAGATCCTTCTTAAAATTCCACCACTGAACTGAAAAGACAATCTCTCTGACTTTCCAAAAAATTCACCCAGGAATGAAAAATTTCAGCCTGAAGGTGAAACTTATGGAAAACTACAAGCAACAGAGAACAAGCGGTTATAATGGAATCCCTTTGCCTGCTTTGAAAATAATTGTCACTAGCATGCTAGTTACAATAAAATAGTTTCCTTTAAACTTTATGATACTCTCTGTACAAGTTACCTCTAGAACTCATTGCTCCAGGAAACTCTCGAGGAAAGTTTAGTAACATTTAAAAACAGGGCAGCTTGTGGCATAGATATTACTGACACGTGCCTGCTGGCCTAACTCTTGGAGTCAATTGATTATGAAAGAATCTTAGCTTTTTTAAAATGCTTCTAACCCTCATGTTTGCAAAGAAAACCTCAAACCATGATCCAAGTGTAACTGATGTATGAGTCTCTGCCTGAGTCTACAGAAAGCCTGAAAAAATAGCTTTGAAGTGTAAACTGCCCTTTTCATCTCCATGGGTTGTTAACTCTCTGTTCAAGGGCCCTCAGTGACACTACACTGAAACTCACACATGGAATCCTTTGCTCAAGTGGGTGGGTTCTGAGTCCTCCCTCCTTTGAGGTTGACCTCAGCCTATCTGAAATCAAGGAGCAGTGATTCAGGCAGGAGGGATGCCCAGCCTGCCCAAAGAGGAGTGGTGGTGGGCACCCATTCATCCCAGAAGATGGTTCTTGAAAGGAGGGGCCCTTCCATTGTCATCCAAGGAGAGGCATGGTCCTGTCACCAAACTAGGAGAGTCCCCATATGTGGGGGTGTCTAGGACCTTGCACTGCCTTAATACAGTCCTAGTGAGGTTACTCGCTCATGGCTGAATCCTGCGAGATGGTATGTTATGGTCTTTGCAGTCACACCCTACCACATTACACAACGACTGCTACTCCACACACTGAGCACCTTTAGGCCATGGGAGTTCACGGCACTCAGTACCCAGCAGTACCTTGCAATTTCATGATTGTTAAAGCAATTTGTATGACTAACAGCTTGTCTACACTTATATGGACTCTACCTATCCCAAAGGGAGGGGGTTCTCCTGTTCGTGTAGGCAATCCACCTCCCCAAGAGGCAGTAGCCAGGTTGACAGAAGAATTCTTCCATTGACCTAGTGCTGTCTACATGGGGACTTAGGTCAGCTTAACAACGCCACTTGGGGATGTAGATTTTTCACAGCCCTGACCAACGTAATTAAACCAATCAATTATTCAAGTGTAGACCAGGGCTAAGTTTCAGGTTTCCTTGGAAAAGTTGTCCCTTAAGCTCCTGATGAATAAATGACATTGGATAGAAGATAAATAAATATGAAATTGCCTAGAATATTCATAGAAGCCAAGGTCTGCCAACTCTCCAGGTTATTTTAGGCAGTATTTACAGTGCCTTTTTCCTGAAGACATTACTTGGATTGGGATTGTTGCCTTTGGTATGCATATCATTTGAGATATCTGCCTCAGAGTCTGTTACCCAATTATTCTGGAAACTTGTGGCCACACAGCTTCTGCATTGGTGGGGGGTCAGAGAATCCACATATATTTCAAAAACAAAGACAGGAATAGATTTTAAATGTGTTTTAAATGCCATGTGTTTTTCTCTCTTTAATGTTGGGTGGAAAAGACTAAAAAAATCTCAAGGGTTGTTTTGCTGTCATAGGGGGTGTGGGGAGGGAAGTTTCACACATCTGCCCTAAGTGTTTCATGTTTCCACATTTCACTTATTTATGATACTTCTACCCAGCTAATTTCCCCAATGTAGCAATTGAGTTCTGTATAGTAACAATACTGTACATTAATACAGAACATTCTATCTATTATTTATATTATATTAGCATCTAAAGGCCCCAACAATCTCTGAGCCCCTTCGGGCTAGGGACTAAATAAAAGAGACAGTTGCTGCCCCACCTTGTTTAGAATATAAATAGATAAGATAGACAAAGGGTGAGAGAATGGAAGCATGAGTATCTGCTTTTCATAGATTAGGAACTGAGACATAGAGAGCTTAAGTGACTCACCAAAGGACACAGAGGAGGTATGTAGCAGAACCAGGAATCAAACCCAGATTTCCAGTCCAGGGCATTTACTCCACGACCATGCTTCCTCTCGTCACTGCCTAATACTCACAAAGTATGTTCTTTATAAAGTAAGCCTTACAGCAGTCCTGAGAGGCAGTATTGTATTATCTTCATTTTATAGATGGAGAAACTGAGTCATAGGTGAAATGATCAGTCCATGGTCGCAGATGGAACTGAAAATAGAACTCAGGAATTCTGACTCCCAGGATGTGCCCTAATCATAAGACTTCCTCATTATTAAATTAAAAAGACAGCAATGTTTTTACAGTACTAGGGTTTTAAAAACTGAGTTACCTTTGCCCTTTCTCCAACATAAACCCATACCTTTGTTTAACATACTGAAATTTATCACCAGCAACACCTGTTGAGAAAGGGGGTCACTGGAGCTCTGTAGTCTCCTCTGCAGTGGATTGGAGTGTGCAGCAGATGTGCTGCTCTCCTACCCCATACTACCAGCACAACTCCTGAATCAGCAGCATGTCCATGGCACAAGAGCTTCCTTAGAGCTAAATGTGGCCTGGATAAGCTAATAACGTGGGGTTGCAAACCTGATGCTGGCTAGGAATGGGAAGGAAACACTAGCAATAAGGTTGGGTTCACCCTGTAAATCTGCTTATTGCGGATGGTCCCGGGGAAATTATTTTGGACCATGAGAACCAGATCAGCTGGTCCATTTGATCCCGTCTTAATTTACAACTGGAAGCAGTGCCACATGGATTTCATTGTCATCCAATAGACACAGGGAGCCACATCCAGTCCTGGAACAAGATCATTAAAGTTAATGGAGTTGAGCCTACTAACACCAGGACTAAAGTTGTCCTTTCATTTTCAAGGGGTGGTCGGATACTACAGTACATAAGAACCTAGACAGATGAGAGCTAGACAAAATAGATTAGATACATTCAAATGCCTCTGTGATGTTCCCCTCTGCTGTTATCTGGACCAGCGATCTGCTAGGCCACTCCAATCCTTGACTCAGGGAACCAGCCTTACTCTGCTCTGCTGTGAGAACCCCCACTCCTGGGCTATTCACGCACAGCCTCTGGCATGTATGCTGCTTCCAGTTACTTGCAAGTGAATGACACGAGCCAATATCTCCGGTCCCAGAAACAACCCTAGGAACCTCCGTCTTGCAGTGTCCAGTTATGCCCACTGGACGCTGCAAGCTTATATAAGTTCAACAGTGTAACAAAGAAATTGATATGTACCAGGCTTGTTATCCCAAGGTAACCCTCTGACACACTGCAAACCAAATGCACTGCTTCAGGTAGAATAAACAAACAAATGTATTAACTATAAAGACAGATTTTAAGTGACTATAAGTCAAAGCATAACAAGTCAGATTTGGTCAAATGAAATAAAAGCAAAATGCATTCTAAGATGATCTTAACACTTTCAATGTCCTAACAAACTTAGATGTTTCTCACCACAGGCTGGCTGGTTACTTTTCAGTCAGGGTCTCCCCTTTGATCAGAGCTTCAGTCGCTTGGTGGTGGTGGTGTCTGTAGATGTAGGTGGAATAGAGAGAGCATGGCAAAATGTCTCTCCTTTTTATCATGTCCTTTCTTTCCTCTTGGCTTTGCCCCCCCCCCTTCAGAGTCAGGTGAGCATTACCTCATTGCAATCCCAAACTGACCAAAGGAATGGGGGTGACTCTCTCAAAGGTCTAACAGATTATTTTCTTGCTGCCTAAGCCACTGTCCATTGTTCCTGTGAGGCTGGGCTGTGTTTGTCCCATCCATGCCCTGATAAGGTGTGAACTGCCTCTCTGCTCTTGGAGAGTTTTTGCATGAGCTTGCTTTAAGCCATGAGGTTACATTTTCAGCCTCATAACTGTATACATGAAATTATAACCTATAACCTTACTATAACATTACTGTAACAACTATGCTCAGTGCATCATGAGTCTTTCAAAGACACCCAACATGACAACTTTACATTGGATACCACACAATCATTTTATAAAGATAAACATGGGGGTGTTACCCCAAGGTACAATGTCACAAGCTCTATCATGCAACTAGATCTACTAGCATGAACTCCTGCTGATTCAATTGCAGAATCAGGACTTAAAGTAGCTAAGATTCTACTGTTGGTGAAATCCCATGCACCAGAGAACAGAAGGATGAGGGAAGAAAACAGAATGTGAATTAACCATTTACAAATATGAACCCAATGCTAAATTACAACTAATTACTCTGAAAAGTATATTAGAATAAAAAGGGCATTTGAATGTAGCATTGCAGATTGTAAACAAATGATTCTGGTAGGCCTAGATAATGCTGTAACTATTATGATGATAATATTATTGCTGTGTACTTCAGAAGTACAGAGAACGCTACTTTTTATTGGAATGTTAATGTGTTTGTGATTATAAATTATGTTCCTATACACTGCTATCCAATGAAACTAGTCTTCATAAATGGCATGGTGTTCATACTGTCAGATACTCATTATTTCTGGTTGGTGGCACAAAGGCATCAGCCTATGTGTAAATATTGAAGCAAGCTGGAAAATCATCTACTGAAGGAATAAATGTAAATACAAATGAATGAGAAAAGGCTGGAAGTGAGAAAAGCCAAGGTGACTAGGAAATGATAAAGAAAAAACATATTGGTCCCCTGTTTTCAGAAGATGTTGCTAAGAGGAAATGCATTGTGACTAGAACTGGTCAGAAAAAAAAATTCATGTAAAATTTTGAGTTATTGATGAAAAATCAAAATCCAAAATATTTTAGCCAAAAATTGAAATATTTCAATTCTGAATGCTGCTGTCATGCCTCATGGGCATTGTAGTTGTGGAGCCTTATGTTTCCATTCTCCTCTATAGGCTGGGCTTCCTTGTTGGACTACACTTTACATGATGTAGCTCGGTTTTTCTCTATCGTGAGGGCGGGCGGGGATGCTTCATGCCTGTAGTGTACCATGAGATATGAAGTCCAGCTGGGGATCTTAGCTCATACAGAACAGGGACATATATGAGGCACCAAACTACAAAACCCATGAGATATCATGGTGACATTTTAGAATTGAAATATTTTAGGTTTTGGCTGAAAGCTTTTCAGTTTTCATGTGTTCAGTTTTTCAAAGAAAAATCCTGATTTTTCCTCAGAAAGCAGATTCTCTTCATGACAAAATGTTGTTTAGTCAAAAAGTCAATTTTCTGTTTTGATGGAAATTTTTTTACTCACCCTAATATTGACACATTTCAGTCTTCTGGATTTTTTATTTAAATGATGTTACATCTCAGGTTATAGGGAGCTCCTTAGATCAAAACACTGAAATAGGAGGGTGAGTATGTAAGTTTAAATATGAGCATTTTTGATCATGTCTGTACTGTGTGAGTATTCACTCAGAATAGACAAAATTCCCAAAAGTTTGTCCCAGCATGCACTGGGCTCAGTTTAAAATGTGAGAAGGATTCTCTGGGGAAAACCTTTGATTTGGCTATTCAATGGAGGGGATATCCCCAGGGAATGGCAAGTAATTTCATAAAGATTTCTGGTGCACCAAGAAGTAGTTTGAAAAAAAACAAACAGTAACAGTTCACTCAGAGCGCACTTATCTGTCTCATTTTGTTCAATAGCAGCACTACCTCTGCACGTGGGGAATATTCTTCTCCCACATCTGCATTATGGCTCAAAACACAGGCAACCTTTCACTTGTGTAAATGGGAATTCTGTGCATGTAGGACAAAATTCGTTTTCTCACAAGGGTCCAAAACTAGGATTATGCTCCACCTAAGTCATACTTAAGCCCTGATTTAAGAACCTAACTGACTTAAATCTCTTACCTGTAGAGAGAGCTGAGTGTCAGATGTGAGAGCAGAATTTTATCTCTAAATTGCTGATGATTTTTTAAAAAACTTTCTCTATCTAGCCTTTCATATGCTCTTGCATAAATCAATCCAGTGAATCCTCAGAGATCATTTTGCTCTTTTGTCTAATAAAAAATGTTCAGATTATCTTTCCCCCCAAAAACCCCATTGTTTTTGAGAGTTGGATATATTTTATGTTACTTTGAAGTTTCCTAATATCTTTAAACCAGTCATACGAATTCCTCAGATGTCTAGTTATGGACTTCTTAATGTGTAAATGTAAACAAACCCCACAGCCACAAATAAGGATCTTGCTACTTACTGAGTGGTTTTCTGAAAACTAAGTGTAGTAGCATAGTTAAACTGTATACAACTTTTATAAACACCATGTAGAGCAGTGATTCTCAAAGTTTAGGACCAAGCGCACCATATCTAAAGCTCAAAAGTACTTGGCATACTGTTATTGTAATTTCATTCAGTGCAGTTACAATGGATTCTTAATCTGATAAACCAAACCATTGCTGACCAGAGTTTGAGAACTGTCATTTAAAGAAAATTGCAGGAGTTACAGTATATGACTAGCAATGAGAAATGCTCAACTTTCCTATTCAAGCAAGACCACCCTAGACCCATGTGGTGACCCAGTCAAGAGCTGGAATGAAGATCTCATTAAAAACAGTTGCTCTTTCCCAACATCTCCAACTCTGCAGATAAAGGACATGAGTAGAAAGAATATGGTTCAGTCTTATAACACAAATGTGAAGACTGGGTTAATAGCAATAAAATTTCAGCATTTCTAACGCCACAATAAGCAGTAAAACCCATTCTGCATGGTCACATCTCATCATTCTGTTTTAATCATCCCGCTCATTTCCCTAGTGTCCTCAGTCTTTGCACTGTCAACATCTGCAGATGCAAAGCAAAGGAATAAACTATTAAAAAGGGTTATTTACAGGAATTCCAATGCATGTCACTTTCCATAAAGTGTACGTATGTATCCAAACATGAATACACATGACATCCTTTGGACGCCAACAATACACAGTCATCAGATTGTATGTGTCTGAAAGCTTGACTCTGAAGTTTGACAGACAGTTGCTAAATGTGAGTTTGGCTTTCAAAAGTTGAGCAAAGGGGGAATTTTGAAAAATGGAGACTGGAGAAAAGCAAATGATAGGCACATGCCAGACCCATTTTAGCAAGAAACAGACCACTGATATCAAAATAGAGCCATCCATAGGGGAAAGTTGTGTGTGTATCAATAAACACTGTTTAGACTTAACTGATGTTATTATTTACATAGTGCCAAAAGTGTGCTAAACACATTACAAAAAAGATGCCTGCCTATGATCCTAAAAACTCCTCAAAGCCTACTGGAAAAGGGTTCACTGTTCTGTAACAGCCAGTCCAATCTGCCTGACAAATTCACTAAACCTAATACACTGCTTTCATAGAATTTACCCCAAAAGGGTCATGTGAGGTGTTGAATGGAAGCTTACAATCTGAATAGCACCTTTGATCTGAGGATCTCCAAATGACTTACTGTGTTAGGTAATAATTATCTCCAATTTATAAATAGGGATGAGCTGTCACATATAAAGGTTCAGGGCCTGATTCTAATCTCAGACCAGGAATCCAAAGTAACTCCACTGGAGTTACCACAATCTAAGATTAGCATCAGTCAGATCAGAATCAGGCCCAAATGTTTTGCCCAACTGACTGATAATCAGGATTAGAACCCAGGTGGGCACACTGGCATTCCCCTTCTCTAATTACTAGCCAATATTATCTACCTATCCATCCAACCAAATTCTGTCCTCAGTTACATGTGTGCAACAGGAGTGAACAGGAGCTGTGGTCATGAACTTTAGGGCAGAATCTCTGTGTCTATGGTGTGTGTGTGTGTGTGTGTGTATGTGCGTGTGCGTGCGTGCACTTATATGAATTGGAATGGGGTAGAGAGAGATTCAATGTATCTTCGGAAGCGTGCTCTATTGTAATGTCTTTCAACATATATTTCATTTAGCCAAAACTAATCGGCATCACTCCAAAAAAGCTATATAACTACAAACGTACTCACATTCTTTATTATGAAGGACAGAAGAGACGGACAGCAAGCGATAATGTTCTGCCAAAGTGGTCTGTATCGTTCCAGTTGTCAGAGGAACATGGCCCTAATTCTCTCTCAAATGCCAAGGAAGTGCTCCAGGGTAAGTGTTTCGCTCATCTGGCTGCCTACTGCACCAGCTGAGAAGAAAAACCATAAACTCAGTTTAGTTAGAGTGCTTGATCTTGTGGCCACTTCATCTCTTTGTTACAGTAACAAGGTGCATTGTATTAAACCAGTGGTTCTCAACCAGGGGTATGTGTACCCCTGGGGGTACAGAGGTATCTTCCAGAGGGTTCATCAACTCATCTAGATAGTTGCCTAGTTTTACAACAGGCTACATAAAAAGCACTAGAGAAGTCAGTACAAACTAAAATGTCATACAGACAAAATGAGAAAGTAAGCAATTTTCCAGTAATAATGTGCAGTGACTCTCTTGAATTTTTATATCTGATTTTGTAAGCACGTAGTTTTTAAGTGAGGTAAAACTTGGGGGTACGCAAGACAAATCCAACTCCTGAAAGGGGTAAAGTAGTCTGGAAAGGTTGAGAACCACAGTATTAAATTATATATTTTGTCCTAGATGCCCAGAAATGTCCTTGTATAATTTCTCACATGTAACTTACTACAAACATGTACATTTGTCCATGAGCAATCCTGAAAACCTGGGCCTTTGTGTTTCAGTGCACCAGACAAGGTAAGCAATAAGTTCATATCTAAACGTGTTTGCCTAGGGAAAGTTTTTAGGCCCAGCTCCTCAGGTGATGTAAATCCTCATAACAGAGTTACACCAATTCAGTTACAGAGTTACACCAGAATTACCAAACATTTAGCCCTTAGTCTATCTTTGGCCATGTTTTATTATTTTCCTTGGTCTTTTCTGTGTGTCAGTGTAGTCAAACCTTGATTACCTGAACCCCAGTTAATCAACACTCTCAGTTATCCAGAGGGTGGACACGTGTCCAGAAATTTGACTTCAACTCATAAGTCATTATGTGTTACTGGGACCACAAGTAGCTGAGGCCCAGCATCTCTGCGTGAATGGCCCTGGTCTCTAGTATGAAATCTCTGGTATCAGTCTTGGGGCATGGGGTATTTGGTCTTCTCATCAGGGAAAGCCAGACCACCCTCTCAAAGGATGATAGGGAAGAAATCCTCACTGAGTGTTCCATGCCATAAGCCCCCTCCTCTGGTTTTCATCAGCCCCATAAATTTCAAATAAGGGGGAAATATTTTTTTAATTAGTTCAAAAATTATATAGAAAATTCATGATTTTATTCCCTATATTTTACATACCATAGAAAGGGATCTATTTGATATTTGGTGAATGTGTACACCAGGCATTTGTCATGAGGTTAATAGAGGTGTAATACATTTTGCGAAACAAATCAGAACTATATGAAAGAACTAGGCAGCATGGAACAGCACTTCTAAAGTATGTCCAGAAGCCTGTGAGTATAAAAAGCTTGATAGAAGAGCAGGTGGTGGAGAAGACCCTTGATCATGCTGTTTACATATGACTTCTACAGGAACGATCCAGAAAGAGACACTAATGAAAGGGCATTACAGAGCTAATGATAATGAAGGGATTTTTTAGAATACTGAGTGATTTTCCAGTTATATTTCCCAATACCCATAAATAATACTGCAGGGACATCAAATAGCAGGCCTCCTTGGCACAAGAAAACAATGTGATTTTTATAAAAAGCATCATTATGATTAAAATACAAAAGATTTATATGATTACATCTCCAGTGTAGTGATGGGAAAGCAGAGTCCTGAGTATTTTATAATGCTGATCTAACTCTGAAATGTGATTGTAAAAACTGCATCATGGGCTTCTATAGCTTTTCTCTCTGTGTCATCATATCAAATCTGACTAGTTACAAGTAATAAGATATGCATCCGATGAAGTGAGCTGTAGTTCACAGAAGCTTATGCTCAAATAAATTTGTTAGTCTCTAAGGTGCCTCCTTTTCTTTTTGCGAATACAGACTAACACGGCTGCTACTCTGAAACAAGTAATAAGATGGTTTTCCTGTCAGCAGCACACACTCTGCCTGGAAGCTGAAAGTCAAGCTGTGTTCTTTTGGGTTCACACATCACAAACAATAAAGATTCTGCAAGTAGAACCTAGGAGCTCTTTAAAATTGATGGGAGTCTCTCCATTGACTTTAACAAGAGTTGATTCAATCCCTCAATGATTTCAGAGCTCACATATGTTTTTTTAAAACTTCGCATTTCACCTTTTAAATTGTAAACATCTGACTTTGCTCAAACATCCCATGCTCTTTTCTCCAAGGGGACTTCTTGTGGAGAAAGTACTCCTCAACTCTTTTAAGGGTAACAAAACCTGCCCTCAACAGAATAAATGTAGACTTTAAGAGCCAGATTAGGAAATGTGTTCAACACCAACCACTTGGGTCAGATTTTCAAAACTGCTCACATCCCATTTAGGTACTTAGGTGAAGGAACCCAATTTTCAAAGGAGCTCTGCACCCAGGAGCTCCCAAATCTGTCCATAAAATGACAAAGTAAAAGGAAACTATAAGCTATAAATAAAAACGATACTTTGTGTTACTAATAACACTCTAGACTGTTGAAGCTGAAATACCCTTTTCACACTGATGGTATGTTTGCTTTGCATTTTGCTGAGCTAAGGGATGGCACATCCAGCCTCCCCAGGGGCTAGCACTATTGCTGTGTGGGAACCGGATTTTTCTTTTTGCAAGGAATTCTACAATTTTGTAATTTTTTGCATTCTGAAAGAGTACAAAAACAAGTTTTGATATTTCCCACAGAACAAAATTCCAATAAATAAATAAAATAGTTTCAGGTTGATCAAAATGTTTCATTTAGGTAAATCTGAAATGTTTCAGTCTGAATTTGAATTTTTAAATGTTTTTATATCAAATAAATTTTGAAATGAAAAATCATTCCAAAATGAAAAACTAATATGTTTTATTCCAGAAATATTTCAATGGGATGTTTTGACATTTTTAAAATGCTTTGTTTTAATTTATTTTCCCCCAAAGTGAAATTTCATCACAATTGATTTGTTTCCATGAAGCATTTTGCTTTCGGTGAATCAGCATTTTCTGACAGGCTTTCTTGGAAATTTTCCCATGAATTAGTCGAGCACGTGCTCATTCAGAGGAGCAATAAGAAGCACTGATTTCTTCATTACAGTGGTGTAAATGAGGAGTAACTCCACTGGGATCAGTTGAGTGACACCAGTGTGAAACAAGTGCTCTTGAGAGACCCAGGTCCATTGTATTTGCTGACCCTGAAATGTTCTGATGTGCAACTGTAGAATCGCTCTGATGCCAGATGTATAGCTGACTCAGCTCAGCTGCCCACCTCTCCACTCCCTTGGATAAGGATGGGGGTTGGCCCATGTTCTGTTAATTATTTGAGATTATTTATAGTTTTAAAAATATTTTTTACAAAAGCTTTGTCATTCACCATAAAAGGATGAAAATGTTCAGCTTTGACAATGATATCTAGGGGGAACAGCAGCACAATCATTTAAAACACTCTTGCAGTGTAACATGGTTTCACATTAAGCTTCATGACACCAATGCTGCAGAAGAGATGAATGAAAATGAAGTGTCTGTTATGATGAGAAATGTCAAGGGCAGATGCACATGATTTTGTCAAGGGAAGATGCAAATGTACATGATTTTACATGAAGAATTGACCTTATATAACAACAGATAATGGTGCTGCCCACCTTCTTTATCCTAGTTCTTTTGCACTCTTCTTCCCTTAGCAATAAACTACTCCTGAGCTTAAATATATATAAATTCTGAAAGATCAATAAAAAATAAAATATAAAGAGCTGCATATCTGAACATAACAATAATGTTCTGAAACACTGCCCTCTTGTGGCAGTTTCATTATACCACCATGACTGCAGTAGTGTACGGCCTTGCTACAGGTCAAAGGCACCTGAAGGCAGGAGACAAAATGGAAACTTCTTCAAATTGCAGAGATGAAGATAGAGAGTTGGTTTTGTGCAAAAAGAAAATGAATCGGATGAGACAGGTGCCCAGTAAGATGATGACAAACTAACTGAACTGCTGCCAAGTGAAAAGCAGCCTCGGATTCCCTTGATGGTTTTCTGCACTTATGTGAGTCTCAGAGCCACGTAGAATGCAGTCACCTTGCTGGAGCAGTTGAGTGTCTACATCGACAGACGGTCAAGAAGGTTTACAACTCAGGAAGGCAGATGACCTCGGATGGCTTTTTCAAAAACTGAACTCACTACTTTTTCAAGCCAAATTTGCTCTATAGTATCCAGCACATCCTGTCATATAAACCCAGTACAAAGTGTTACAGTAATTTTGCAATAAATATCAGGTGAAGGTATCCTAAATAACATGAATCTTTTTTCTCCCAGCATAAGTCAGGAGATTTTCTGCAATAGATTGTTTCAATATTCATTATTTAATTTTTAAAAAAATCATGTTCTTACTGTATGAGTTCTGTGTATTTGTAGTATTTTACCATGTGCTCCCCAATGTGCTTTTAAAAATGAATCAGCATTTATCTTAATTTTTTTACTGTGTTCATTATTAACTAAGGTTATAGCTTTTTGTGTTAATAATGCTGCAGGAATTAGGGTCAAGTTTTCTACTAAGGGAGTTTGTAAATTAAATACCAAAACATTTTCAGAACACATGCTTTATGCAGGATAAAAGGTATGCATACAGACAAGGTCAGTCTTTACAGCTGGCAGTCTATTTAAGGCCTGATCCAAAGCCCACAGAAGCCAATGTGAGTCTTTCCATTGACTGCAATTGGCTTAGAATCAGACCCTTAATGAACAAATTTCTTGTCCCATGCTAAATGTATTGACCTCCAGTCCAGTGAATAATCTATGCCAGAATTTATATGGCTCCAGTCAAATGAATTATATATCACAATCTACCCCAAGATTTGATTAGAAATTCTTGTGAGGCTGTGAGACTCCAAAGTCCAAGGAAGGAAAGTGTTTCATGGTTTAACACCCCTCCTGTTGTCTGATTTTTTGATATAGCTAATGGATATCACACCCTGAGCTGGCCATTACCATTCTCATCTTGTTTTGATGACCCTGGTTATAGAATCTCCCATTAAAATGTCTGTTTCTGTCTATTTCTTTTATGTTTGTACACAGAGAAAAGTGGGTATAGATACTCACAATGTTTCATCTATATACAACAAAGGACCTAGAATACATATTTTGTCTATAAACCTGCTTTAACGTGGTTCATCTAAAGGTAAATAGATTTAAGTAAAATTGCTGGATTTAGGGGATTTTTAAAAAGTAATTTATTTACATGGAAAACTTTGATTGTAATATTTGGTTTTCAGTAAAGTTTTAGGGCCCAATCCTGCTTCTATTGTCTTTAATGGGAGCAGGGTTAGGCCCTTGGATTTTACCAGCTGGGTTTACTGAGACCCAAAGGATTAACACATGACTTGCCTGAAGTCATCCAGTAGGTAAGTGGCTCATAAGACTAGAATCATAGGACAAAATTCTTAAATGTGGGTGCATACACTTAGGCATCTAATTAAGTGGGCTGATTTGCAAAAACGCTGGACAAGTACAACTGTCACTGAAGTCAATGGCAGACTACCCAAGGTTCTGAGCAATCTGGCCCTGATCTAGCAAAGCACTTAAATGCATGCTTAATGTTAAGCATGCGAGTAGTCTTACTGAAGTTAATGGGAGAACTCTACTGCTTAAAGTTAAGCACATACTTAAGTGTTTTGCTGGACTGGCACCAGAATGCTCAACATCTTGCAAGATCAAGCCTGTAACTGCCAAAGGCCCCGGTCTTGTTGTGCCATTTTAGTAATCCTAATGAAATTACATGAGTAATCCCATTAACCTATAGTAATAATCTGCCAGTACAAAAAATAGGAACTGAAAGTACAGCTGGTTATTAAATTCATATAAATGAAAACTTAGTAAGATTTTTATGACTACTATATTTGGAATGGACTTAAATGGGACTATGGGCAGGATAATAGGTTTTCAGGGAAGGTCCCAAATACTAAAGAGTGTTGTTGTTTGGAATATTCTTTTGCACTATATTTACTCATTTTATTTATTTTTTACATGCATTTAGAAGGCACTTATCACCATAGTGTCTGAGCTCCACATGTAATGATGTGGGACATAAACTGCATGTCACCTTATGGAACATTGATCCATGATCTTTTTTTCTCATATTCCATGGTTCATGCATACTTTCCAGTGCTTTTTTTCCCCTCTGTTCACAGTTTTGTCAGACATACCCTTAAATTTCCTTAATAAAGTTAACATCAGGTTGCTCGATTGCAGGGCACTTCATATGGCAAGAGGCAAATTATCTTGTTATAGGAACAGTATTGTCTGAACTATGATTTGCTGTGTGTCACCACCACCCCTGAGTCATTCTGATGAATAAAGAAATTTTGGTCAGCTAGGGTCCTATAACTTACCTTTCTCTGCTATGTCTTCAAATGAACCTGAGGGCTAGCTGCGAGTTAGCTTTCTTTGATCTTCAGTTAGCATAATCCACTTCTCACAAGGCTGTCCTTCATGGTTTGTTTTTGATATTTAATCTGTTTGGACATCTCTAAAAGCGGAGTGACTTTGAGGCAGCCGTAAGGTGCCGATCAGTTTATTAAGTGATCTTGTACAAAATGCAGGGCCGGCTCTAGGTTTTTTGCCACCCCAAGCAAAAAATTTGCTGCCCCAAACTCAGGTGGGGCTGGGGCTCGCAGGCGGCGAGGGAAGCGGAGGGAGTGATGTCACCTTCTCCCAGTGCCTGCAGGGGCTTTCCTGCCTCCCCCGCCTGGCTGCGCAGAGAAGCCCCGAGATAAGGGGTGGCATAAGGCAGCGCAGCAGCCAGTGCACAGAGGAGGTGGGGCAGCCGTGGCTCCCCGGCAGGACACGCCCTCTCCTCCCCAGGGAGCGGCTGGGCCCTGGCAGCTCAGCATCCCGGGGCTGGGGCTTCACCTTCCCACTGCGGCTGGGGACGCGGCGCCCTCGCCCCATCTAAGTGGCGCAGCTCCGAGAGCGCAACTGCCCCGAAAAGAAAGGATGGCCAGAATGCTGCCCCTGGAAATGTGCCGCCCAAAGCACGTGCTTGCTTTGCTGGTGCCTAGAGCCAGTCCTGACAAAATGACACGTTTCAGCTTCTCCTGGAGCCTGACTAATCCAGCCAAAAAGAAGTGTAGAGAAAACCATTCATCTACCTTTTATCTTGCTTATAAATTGACATTGTCCAGTGTCCAACCTGACTCAGAGCCATATACACAGAGAGACAAGCGCACAGAGCAGAAGTGAAGATTTATACTTTAAGAGCCTCGTCTGGGGTATGCTAGGGCCATTTGCTTCAGGTATGTCTACACTGCAGCTGGGAGGTTGTGATTCCCGGCACAGATAGACAGACTCTCACTAGCTCAGCTTGAGCAAGCTCACTAAAAATAGCTGTGTGGATGTTGTGACACAGGAAGCACTTCAGCCTAGCCACCCACACTTGGACTCGGGGCATCAGGTGGGCTTGCACTGGGGTAGCTCACTGGAACCGCCACCCAAGCTGCAACATTCACACTGCTATTTTTACTGTGCTAGCTCAAACGGAGCTAGCGTGAGTCTGTCTTCCTGCACTGGGAATCATACCTCTCAGCTGCAGTGTAGACATCTGCTTCAGTGGAGCCAGGCTGATTTATGTGAGCTAAGGATATGACCCTGATAATACAGCTGGGAGGAAAAAAATCAGTGAATAGTAAATATGTGGGAAAACACATTTTTTCAGAGCATCAAAACTATTCATAAATTCTGGGTGAATTTAGCAAATAGTTTCAGCTGGAAAAAGTGGAAAAATTGTTTGGAAATGTTTAAATGTTTTGTTTTCACATTTCTGAAACAAAATGTTTTGACATTTCATTTTGAAACGACAGATTTCAAAATAGCAGCCGTTTTAGTCTGTATCCACAAAAAGAACAGGAGTACTTGTGGCACCTTAGAGACTAACAAATTTATTAGAGCATAAGTTTTCGTGGGCTACAGCCCACTTCATCAGATGCATGGAATGGAACATACAGTAAGAATATGTATATATACACATACAAAGAAGGTGGAAGTTGCCACACAAACTGTAAGAGGCTAATTATGCTCAAATAAATTTGTTAGTCTCTAAGGTGCCACAAGTACTCTTTTTCTTTTTGCGGACACAGACTAACATGGCGGCTACTCTGAAACCTGTAATTAATTAAGATGAGTTATTATCAGCAGGAGAAAAAAACTTTTGTAGTGATAATCAAGATGGCCCATTTAGATAGTTGACAAGAAGGTGTTAGGACACTTAACATAGGGAAATAGATTTAATATGTATTAAAATAGAGACTGGGAATGGCTGGGTCATTACACATATTGAATCTATTTCCCTATGTTAAGTATCCTTACACCTTCTTGTCAATTGTCTAAATGGGCCATCTTGATTATCACTACAGAAGTTTTTTTTCTCCTGTTGATAATAGCTCATCTTAATTAATTAGCCTCTTACAGTTTGTATGGCAACTTCCACCTTCTCTGTACGTACGTGTGTGTGTGTTTGTGTATATATATATATATCTTCTTACTATATGTTCTAGTCTATGCATCCGATGAAGTGGGACTGTAGTCCACGAAAGCTTATGCTCTAATAAATTTGTTAGTCTCTAAGGTGCCACAAGTACTTCTGTTCATTTTGATATGGTGTTTTATTTCATTTTTTAAAAGCGTGAAAAACACCTGAAACAAAATGAAAGGCAAAATAAAATCTCTTTTGGGTTGAATAACATGTTTCATTCAACTTGAAATTTATTTCTTTCTTTTAGTGAGGAAAAAATAAAAAAAATCAGTGTTGGTTCAAACAGAACTGAAAAACTCATTATTTCCTTAACCTATCTAATACTGTTTTGATATGGTTGGGGAGAGGGGCAGCTGAAAGTCAAAGACGCACTAAAAATGAAGGATTCATAATTTTGTTATGATTCTGTGGGGTTGCTAGAGGTCTTAGTTCCCCACTGGAATTATAGAGTATAAAAAATACCGTGCAGACAATAAAGCTGAGATTCCGTTGGAAGGGATCTACTGAAATCTCACACCCCACTGAGTCAGTAATTAATCTTTGTTTCAGCATGGTGTTAGGTGCCACTGAGCTGCTGCGGTACAGTTTTAATAGGAGATATAAAGCCAAGGTCCTGATCACCTTTAAAGATTCATTAAAGATTCCAAGACACTGTCGAAAGAGTAGGTGTTGATTCTGGTCCAGTTGTCTGACCAAATTTCAACATGAGTCATTTATTCTGCCTGTCAAAATATGGATATCCATTTCAGTTGGTTACGGTATTTCCCCACATTGTCTCTCTATGAACAATCTTCTATAAGCTGCTATAAATACTGTAGATGCCTACTTTTGTATTCATATAGCTGTAAAATATGAGAAACTTACGAGGGAGCAGAGTGCAGATCAGAAGGAAAGGAGCAGACCGTGGTTATTTCTGGACTTATAATCAGAGCTGAATGAATAATGGGGGGTTTTTGGTTTGTGGGGGCCGAACTGAAAATCCGAAAAAAATCCATTTCAATTCAAACCAAAATATTTTTTCCTGAAAGATTTCATTGAAACAAAAACTCCCCCTCCCCCCGCAAAAAAGGTCATTTCAAGTCAACTCAAAATGATTGGGGCAGGAGGAGGGTCATTTCACATTGGCCTATTTGGGGTGTTTTTTTGGTGTGTTTTTTTTTAAATTGGCCAATGTTAATTTGAAACATCATTTCAAATTGAAAAGTCGAAATGAAACATTCCAACTCTTTCCAAACTAAATGGGTTTAGACTCTTTCACTGAATTCAACAACTAGGCTTCAGGAACCAAAAAATGCTTTTTTTTTTTTTCAACACAAAACTTGGGTGTCAAAAAAATTTCATCCAGCTCTAGCTGTAATTCTTAACAGTTGCAGCTTCATTGGGGGCAGCAGCAATGGAAACTACTGCTGAGACAAAAATCATATGATTTTGCCATTTTATCTTCTAGAGCCTGAGTTCCTGAGAGACTTGTCTGCTTTATAGGTTCCACTGGTGGTATCACTGCTGGAGCTGAACCCACTGGGAACCATAGATCGGATAAATCCTCATGTAGATGAGGCCCTAGTGATTGGATGAATTCATGTCCCTCAAGCAACAGGTGTGACTTTTCACAGCTGATCCCGTCCTTCCCATTGGAGCAGAGACACCAGGTGGTCTCATTCTGCCCCCTAATAACCTCCAGAACGTGAGACCAGCATTTGGGATATTTTATACTGTAACAGATGCTCTGGAAATTATCAACCACCTGTTTCCTTCTTTTTTGCTTTTCTGTTTCCTTCCTCACACCTTCCTTCTGAAGGCCAAGGGTCAAATTCTGCATCCGAGAACTCAACTAGCTTCTAAACATGTCAGTTTGTGACAGTCAGTCTCCAGGTCCCCAATGTGCATTGCTCCCAGATGCAGGTCTCCTTCATTGATGTGATAATGATATTTTCTGCTGATAGAACACTTTCATTTTAGAGTTTGAAGGAGTTTTACAAAGATAAATAAACATTTTTATCCCCATTTTACAGATGGGGAAACTGAAGCCCACGTAGTCAAAGTAACTTGCCCAAGCTCACAGAATGAGTCAGTGGCAGAGCTGGGAATCTAAACCATCTCTCCAGAATCACAGCCCCATGCACTAATTCTCTTGACCCCAGTGTTCATGATCTTTGTCATCACACTGATGCTGATCTGAGAGGCAAGAAACTTGGATTCTGTTCCCACCTCGTCTATTCACCTACTGTGTGACTTTGAGTAAGTCACTTCACCTTTCTGGGCTTTAGTTTTCCCATCTATAAAATAAGGATCAAGATAACTTTACCTCTCTTAGTAAAGTACTTTGAGATCTACTGATGAAAAGTACTCTCTTGAGAACTAAATGTTATTATTTATTATTCTATTGCAGTGGAAATTTAACTTTTTGAAATGGTTTATTCCTTTAAAAGATATTTGACTTGCTCAAATTTCTCTATATGTTTGGTTTAATGTTTAGAAAATATATTCCTGTTACGTGTCTGTCTCCTTAACAGACGACTTTGTCTCAAGTCAGATCAACTCTGTTTTGTTTAACTGACACAATAAATCACGTAGCAAGAGACTTGAAAAAAGCAACACTAATAGCCCTCACCTGGAGTTGGCATTTTTTTCCTCTTCCAACATTTTAAATGCTGATATATCAGAGTATAAAACATTAAAGAGAGACCTGATATTTGTTGCCAAGACAATTAAAATGAAGAGCAAATGATATAATAATGGATGAATATGTTACTGTGGGAGCAACTGTGTTAGACCCTTACAGTAATGGAATTTACTATTTGATAGAGCAGAGTGAATACTATAAAAGGAATTTTGCAAATATTCATTCAGATTCAGTTGAGTCATTCAGTTTTAATGCCTTCATTGCTACTAAGTGAGTGCCCTTTTATGTTTCCTCTCCCTCAATATTCTAGCCACAGAGTTTACAATACAAATATTTGTGAGAACAGAAATTTTGCAGAATATTCATAAAAAGCACATTTCAAATTCATGTTCATATTTTCACTGGAAACCTGATTCTGGCCCTGATTCAGGAAAGGAGCCTTAATCAGGCAAGCACTTGTGCTTATCTTTAAGCTTGTACTTAAGTCCCACTCGCTTTTGCTACCATTGAAGACAATGGGAGTTTTGCCATTGATGTCAATGACAGCAGATTTGGGCAGTTTCTTCAGCGAGCTCCAGATGATATTCCACTCCCTTTTTTATCGACTTCTGAATTTAAACAAAGTTCTAGACAGAGCTGTCAGCAGGCTTCAGTCATCCCTGGTGGTCATCCTTGGTTCCATCATGATCTCGCCAACTGGCCACTTGAGGGAGGTATCATTTCTCACCCAACATGGCTACTCTGCCCCTTTGCTGTTATATATGGACGAGACGGGTTTGTACAAGATTTGTTGCAGTTGTATAACAGTGGCAATATCAATTATATGAATGGTCATATTCAATCATACACCATCACAGATGGGAAATCAGTTCTAGCTCCAGTGAGATTCTTTGTTGTGCCTCTGAGTAGTACAGCATAAAACACATAGCCCAGGGCAGCAAAAGGGACTATGGTAGTTTTAAGCAGCCCCTGGAATAATTTTAACAGCCCTGAAGACCTGTCTAAATTATGGCACTAACACTGCATTGCTGAAAGCCCCTGCCTCATGCCACCAGCCCTGCCCTTCACACATCCCCTACACCAGGGCATGCAAAGGGGGTCCTTAGAAGGTAGCCTTATGACTGTCTGCTGCAGTGTTTGCTGGGAAAATGTGGTTGAAGGAATCAAAGGTTAGGGAGGGAAATACTTTATAAATATGTTTCTGATAAAGATCCATCTGGTTCTTTTAGGAGAATCACATCTGACCGGGCTTCAGTACTCCTCAAGCTTTCCACTAGTTGGTGGAAACAGACAGATAACCACTGACCAGCACATCTCTGGTTGAGATCCAACTGGATTTGCTAGGACAGAATGGGACAGAGACTGCTGTGCAGTTTGGCTCTATCTAACACTCCCCAAAGCAGGTGGTTCACCAGCTAACTACATGGGCCACTTGCACTTGTTTTGGCCAGTGCCTCTTCTTCATACTCTCAGGGCTGTTTTCTTCTAAATAACTTTTGTTGAGCCCATTGAGCTCTGGCATAGAGATGTCAACTCCTCCGCCTTCCCTTTTATATGAGAGAGACAAAGAGTACTCTTCTGGCACAGACAGTGTAGCTGGCTTTTAGATCATGTTTCACATGACAGTGCCCTCCTCTGGAAGCTGTTAGGATAAGAGTGAATGCCTATTGTGCCACACAGAGATGCTAGTGACTTGATGAGCCTGTAAAGAGATTCGTAGGCTGATTGGGGAATGCATTGTTAATGCTATTAAATATTACTTAGACTACAGCAAGCTGCATGTTCAACAGTTTAAATTTTAATTGCTTGCTGATGCAGACACAAGACTGAATATATGTAAATCCTATTGAAAGCTAATATCATTTTGGCTGCTCAGATGGATTAGCAGCCGCTACAATTAGCAGCATGTGCAGCTAATGATATTAGTGGAGAATCCATCATACAGTGGCGTGGGGTGCATTTAAATTTGAACACAAGTGATCTGCCTCTTTTTCCTGCTGTAGGGGTATTGCCAACTAGATTATGTACAACTCGTACCATATTCTTTAGGGGAGGGCCAAGAGCTGGCAGAAAATGTGACTGACTTACTATAACTTTGTGTGTTTCTCCCCTTTCTGATTATGTTCATGGTTTATGATTCCAGCTGAGAAGCAAATGCCTCATCCATTTTTTCCCCTGCCTTGCTCTTTTCCTGTGACATGGCAATGTTTCTTTCGGGGGTGAAGGCAGAGAGAGAAAGGGAAAAAATAGAAACTTCTCTCTTGTGGCTAATGCAGTCATTTCAAAACCTTTATATCATGTGTATGTGTGTTCGTTACATATAAAAAACTACATTAAAAATGTTAAGGTTTCAAAGTCAAACATCCAAAAGTTAGGAAATGCCAGAATTGTCTGTGCAAAATGCTATGTTTACTAAACACTATTCAAACATTAATGAAATAAACATTAATTAATGTATTTTCACAACTTCCTTGCCAGGATATTGATATATTATTATCCTCATTTTACAAATAGGGAATGGAGGCAAAAAGAGATTAAGGTCAAAAGTGGCCACTGATGTTGGGTATCAAGACACCTAGGATGGATTTTTATATAATTAGCATTATATAGCACTTTATACGTTCAAAGCACAGCTCTCATTGACTTCAATTGCAATTCAGAGCTTCTACAAATCAGACCCGAGCACCTCAAGTCCAGCACCCAGAAAATGAGGGATATAAAATTAGTGACTACCTGCTAAAAGTTGGTTTAAGTGACTTTCCCAGTATCACACAAGAATTCTGTGGCAGAGGTAGAATATAATTATTCTGGACAACATTCAAGTGCCTTAACCATGAGTCCATTTTTTCTCTTCCTGCAATCCCTTGCCTCATTCACTACATGTCTTCCAACTTCTGCGACAAATGAGGCAGGGGTCCTACAGACAACAGCTTCTGTCACTATGCAATCCTGATTGATCCCCAGAGCAGGTCCAGCCTGTGCACTGAATGAGACAGTCCTGTGGAAAAAAATAGTAAGGGATCTTCTAATTAATGACTGTATCAATGGAAACACACAAGGGGTCTGATTTGCTCAGGCAGCCTTAATGTTAGCATTTCCTGATTTTTGAGTGCTTGACTTAGCAACTGAAATGTTCTTTTAACATATTTTTTTATGTGTGATTTCCTAGAATTTTCTGGTAGCAGTAATAGGTTGTCATCCCCCATGATGACCAGCTCTAGAGGGGAATGAGAGAGAGACTTTGCCAATGGGCTTCACAACTTTTACTGACAGCAGGGGAATGCTGAGACTCAGGAATTCAGAGTTCAGTTCCAGGTTCTGGAAGGGAGTGTGCTCTTGTGGCCACACATCTTCTGCCCTGTTCTCTCAAGCCTGTCCCCTCCAGCCTCTCCTGGCCTCAGTCCTCTTCTTTCTTTCCCTGTCCCCAGCTTCTCATCTCAGTCTCCTTGCTAGGAAGCTCCAGTCTCCACTGTACTGGGTTTTTTATCCTAGTCTTAGTCTCCTTGCCCACCCAGTCCCAGTCTTCCCCCCACACCGCTTGTCCCAGTAATCTCTTTGTCTAGTCAGTCACAGCTCTCCCACTCTCACCCTGGCTCTTACAATCTCAGTCTCTTCCCCAGCTGCAAGCTTCCAGTCTACTTCCTTTGCCATATTCCCAGACCTCTCTTTTGTCCATCTGCATTCCAGTCAGGCAGTTTCCTTCTCCATGCCTCCCGGCTGACAATAGGGTGAGCATTGAGGACACAGGAGAGACAGTCCCTCTGCTTTCAGTTCCTTTTCCTGTCACCACAGCAGCCTGGAGCAGCAATTTCAGTGAAGACAAGGCCTAAGGTTTGACACCTAAAAGTATATTTTGGCCTGTGAGTAATTGGCCTGATTTTCAGAATTGCTCAGCACCCATAGCTTCTACTTATATCAGTGACCCAGAACCTCAGTAAATCAGGCCACCTATTTAGGTGCCTAAGCTACCTTACTTCAGGCCCCCAATTTTGAAAATTTTGGCGTAGGTGTTTAAAGCTAAGCAAGCAAAACTAAAGACCCCCTCAACATCAGAGGCGGTTTTAGAAAAGTATTGCCAATCTGCATATGCAAATGACATTTGCATGCATGCAAATCTAAGAGAGATTTTATGCCCAAAATTTTGCACACACAAAACTAGAGTTACGAATGGAAAGGCTGCTTTGGGGCATGAACAAATCAGCTAACTTTACTTCAATTATAAGCTCTTTTGGGCAGGAGGCCATCTTGTTGTTCTGTGTTTGTACAACACCTCGCACAGTGGGGTCCTACTCTAAGACTGGGGCTCCTAGGCACTATGGAAATACTATAAATAATAGTAATAATAATAATAATTAATAATAACTTAGAGCTTTTAAGAGTTCTTAGCCACTGCACCAATTTCCTAGAAATAGCCATCTCTTGAGACAGGTGGCTGACAAATGGCTGGCTCATGACAGCATACCACATATGTCACAAAAGAGGCATAGACAATACTGTTCAGTCGTTTCTTATTTCAAGTGATTTCTTCATTGCAGAGAACCACATTTATCTTCATTCTATGCAGATCTCCTGTTTTCCCATTTTTCTGTTGCTTAAATAATTGGCTTAAGAAATAGTGGATAATGGAACTGTAATAGTCACATTATATATATATTTTTTAAATTATCTCAAATCATTTTAGGCTTCCTCCTTCACTCTTTTCTATTGTGTCCTTTACTGTGTGAATTCATTTGACACATGGTCCCTGGTAAGTTTTGTGCAGCATGAGAACTGTTACTATAATGGTTTCTAAAAAGGAGGGGTGAAATCGTGACCTCACTGAAGTCAATAGTTGACTTCATTTGCCATTGATTTCAATGTGTCCACAATTTCTCTCTTGGTTTTTTATTGGGGTTGAGAGAGATGTTAGGAGACTTCAGTACTATGAAAGGTGCCTGCTTGACAAATCTGGAATGAAGTCTTCTGCTTTGTGCACATGTAACTCGAAGCCAAAATACATTTTTTTCTGATTAGCCCACCCCTTCTAGGCTAGAACTTCAGCATGTGCCCTAGAGGTAAAAGTCTCCATTGACCTGCTATATTGTTTTTAATTATGCTTTGCAGGTGTTTTCTTTTTTACTGAATGGTCCTTGAAGATCATTTGTCAAAGCAACTAATGGACGTCCTGCAGCTAACTCCCCAGGCACCATTTTGTAAATCCCTGTTCACAGGTAAAATCATATACTGTACATTGCTAAATCACATCTACTGCTTTTTAAAATGTAGCTTTAAGCTGCAGTGCCATTCCATTAGTTTCATTATGTTTGAATTATAGGTTCAGCAGTGGGGCCATGTGTAGCCATCCAAGCTAGTGGGACAAACACCAGGAAGAATATACAAGCCATGAAAGTACATCTGGGGAAAGGAGAGCCCACCGGTTTTTCCTACTTGAAAAAGGCTTTTAGACAATGCTGTTATGAAATATTGCTGCCCCATTATTTAAGATCCTTTTAAGGAGCAGTCTTCTTCCACATCCCCACCTCAGAAATGTTAATCTTATCACAGGTATCAATCGTTTGGGTAAAAGAAAAAGAACTGCTCCTTAAAAGGATTTTAAATAATGTCATTAAGAAATATAGAAGCATTTTTCCCCAAATGAGAGTACAAGCCAAGAGTGTACTAAGGGGAAGGGATCTTTTTAAAAGCTCTTTAAATAATGTTACTATACTTCTTGGCAATACTGTTTAAAGCCATTTAAAAAGCAGCTCTACTCTGGACAGCTTGACAGCTCAGTTAGTTGTGTGTGACTGTAACACACATGCCCAGGAGAGACTGAAGAACTTGTGAATGAGCTTGCACTTCAGGTTGGTTGGATTTGGGAGCACTATGACTACATAGTTTTATGTCTTCAAGAGTGGGGAATGGTTATTTAGCCAAGCACCATACAAGTTGAGTCGCTTCCCAAAGGTGGTGAGATTGGGTCTTCTGTCCTCAGATGCTCATATGAATGCTAGTGGGGCTACATTGCAGAGTTTTGTGAAGCCACATTGCTTGGTTTGAGATTTTGTTACAAAATAGAAATTTGGTTGAGGTTTGCCAAAAGATTAGTCAAGTTCAATCAAGCCAAACTTCAAATGCAGATTTTTTAAAATGTGGGTCATTCAAATTCAAACTCCAAACCAAAGGAAAACTCATGGTGCAAATGCCCCATGAAGAACAAAAAGGTTTCAGCAAACCCCTGTGAACCAAAACTGCAGAGTGTCACAGAGCTCTAGCCACTCAGGGCAAGTCTACACTCCAATTAAACCCCTGCAGCTGGCCCGTGTCAGATGACTTGGGCTCATGGAGCTTGGGCTATAGGGCTGTTTAATTGCAGTGTAGGTGTTTTGTCTCGGGTTGCAGCCCAGTCTCCAGGACCTTCCCACCTAGTGAGGTCCCAGTGCCCAGGCTCCAGCCTGAGCCTGAATGTCTACGCTGCAATTAAATAGTCCCATAGCTCGAGCACTACAAACTCGAGTCAACTGACATGGGCCAGCTGCAGATGTTTAATTGCAGTGTAGACATACCTTTGGAAGATCCAGGATCAGAATTTGGATCTATGCATGCTTCTTCACTGGATACGATACCTGCATTAGAGTACTGTCACTTTGAATTTATCATATGCAAAATGTTGGCCCATCAGTAGGAACTCAATACCAGATCTCCCACCTCCAGCAGAGTAAAAGGATGTAATTTACACCAGTGCCTACAAAGAGCCCAAAGTACTCAACAATCAGCACAATAATGCACCCCCTCCTCCTTCTGAACACAGTACTGTGGGCAGGACCAGCTCTAGGCACCAGCAAAGCAAGCACGTGCTTGGGGCGGCACACTTCCAGGGGTGGCATTCCGGCCAGCCTTTTTCCCCCCCTCCCGGTCCCGCTCATTCAACCAATGAGCCCCTGCATGGGGCGGGGCGGTGGGCTCAGTGAGGGGAGGGGGCCGACCAGGGGCGTCTGCCCAGCACCAAGCCCCCCGGGGCAGCGGGTCCCTTACCAGCCGTGGGTCCTGCCCCGATTCTGGACTCAGCTCAGCTCGGCTCCGGCTCCAGCTCATCCGCCACTTGCGACACGTGTGGCGGGGCGGGCAGGGGGGAGGAGCTGCATCGCCCCACTCCCCCGGCGGCAGGGATCCAGGGCAGGGACCACCCCCTGGCCGGGACCCCCATGCTGAGCCCGCCATCCCGCTCCACGCAGGGGCTCATTGGTTGACTGAGCGGGGCCGGGTGGAAAAAAGGATGGCCGGAATGCCGCCCCTGGAAATGTGCCGCCCCAAGCACGTGCTTGCTTTGCTGGTGCCGAGAGCTGGTCCTGCCTTCACCGCCAGGGCAGCGGGGCGATGCGGCTCCTCTCCCGCACCCGCCCCTGCCACACATGTCACAAGCGGCAGAGGAGCCGGAGCTGAGCAGAGCATAGCCTGGGATCAGGGCAGGACCCGCGGCTGGTAAGGGACCTGCTGCCCTGGGCGGCTCGGTGCTGGGCAGATGCCCCTGGTCCACCCCATCCCTGCACTGAGCCCACGGCCCCGCCCCACACAGGGGCTCATTGGTTGACTGAGCGGGACCTGGGGGAAAAAAAGGACCTGTCCCCCAGCAGCTCTGTCAGTTACTGTCTCCTCTGTGGGGGTGGGACCGGGTCTGAGATCGGTCTGGAGGCCCACGGGCGGGGTGTACACCCCAAGCACTGCACTCCAAATACTGCTATAGCATTATGCATTCTTTTAACATTACCAGTATCAGTGGCTTCTGGTGAGCGCAGTTTCTCAAAACTGAAATTACTAAAAAATTATTTGAGGTCAACTATGTCTCAAAATCGTTTGTCAGGACTCGCATTAATTTCAGTTGAAAGCACCACTGCAAAAAATTTAGATTTCACTGAATTATTAAAAGACTACACAAGTATAAAAACCAGAAAAATTAAGTTCATATAAATTCTTTTAATTTATGAGAAACTGGGAGCACCGGAAGACACTAACGTTTTTCATTACAGTGTATAGTTGAACCCAAATTGTTTGGAATTGTGATTTTGTTAAAATTAAATGAATACACTAGTAGGAAATTGTTTTATTTCACTAACTACAAATTCTCTGTTTTCATTTTTTTAAAATTTTAAACAGTCAAAAAAAAACCAAAAAAACAAAACATTGCAAAGTGCAAACATGTGTAAAAGCCAAAAAAGAAGGGGGAGCAGCCAAAGTTTTTTTTGCTTTGGGGAGCAAAAAGCCTAGAGCCGACCCTGACTGTGTGGAGAGCTTTGCACCAGCTATGCAAAGTTAACAATCGCAGTCAGAATAAGGGCTATGGCCTGAGTAAATAGAGAGGGTGGGTGGCTGAAAGGAGCTTCTCTGAAGGTCCCAGACCAAACGTATGTAATCACAGTGACTAAAGGAAAGCATAGTGTCAAACAGCCCCAGTCATCTTTAAACTACCATAAACCCCATAGTCACAGTAGGAAGGGGAGTTCATGGAGTCTGGTTCATGGAGTTCATGGTTGTATGTCTTCATGGGTATTGATGGCCTGTGGTCATATTGGATCATCTTGTGTGATGGGACATGATCCTGGGAGGAGAATGGGGACAAGGGAATTAATTTATCTTAAGGAATCCATGTCCCCAAGAGGCCTTGAGTCAGCCAGTCAAAAACAGTAACACCTGACCTGCGTTGGTGTGTTGGTATGCACCATATGTCTTCTATAAGCACTCCTATTTAGTGTCCCAGTTTAGGGACCATTGTAGAATGTCCCTTGCATTATTACTTGGCTTTGGGAATCATGAATACATAGCACCAAATGCACATTCAGGGCCAGTTCTTGTACATTCCCTGTTGACCTTCCAGTGGAACATTGGCGATTGGAAAAACACCAGTGCTAGCAGCAAAGAAGCAGAAGGACTTAGGAACAACATGATTAAATATGTCATCTGTGTATTTTTCATTAGTTCCTTTGCTTGTTTGCTAGTAACTCAGACCATTATGTGTCCTGATCATTATTGTTTTTGTAGTTGTTAATTTTTAATGAGCTGAAACAGAAAAGGCTCTTGTTCATCACTCATATGACCAGAATGTGAAACAATTTTTTCCATCTACTCTCAATTATTTCAGGAGAGTTTGGCAAACATCCCACAGCCAAGGATCCAAGGACAACTTAATCTTTCATCTCTCAGCTGCACAACTTCTCATTAAGATGTGAAAAGATTTAGTGTAAAATCTGGGGTTGGGGCATAATATTTGTGTAATATTCTACTCCCTTATTTCTAAAATAATAAATTCCTAGTTCTAAGCCCAGAAGGGACCATTATAGTCACCTTGTCTGACCTCCTGCATAACACAGACCATAATAGTTTAATGTTTAAACTTGTTTTGCTGACCAAACTTGTATATACCTAGAGTTTTATGTCAACCAGTAAGAATTCAAGTGGCTGAAATCCATAAATATTATATCAGACCACCTGGTTTGTGTTGAAAAGCATACCTTTTAAGGAAGGTTACTCCTACCATAGTAGCTTGAAAGATAGAGATTTGAAGTTGCAACTATTGCAGAGAGCAAATCTATGGCTCCTTGTTTGATAAGATTCACACTCTGAAACCTGATTTGTTGCAGATCAATATTGTGTTTCTCCATAGACAAAGATCAAGTGTGTATTTTCAGTCTGGATCACTTAGATTTGTCTCCATGACAAAGCACAGTTTGTGTGATTCACCGTGTCAAAGCAGCCATCTTGGTGTGTCACACAGGGAATGCCCCTGCAGATAGGTTACAGGGGCAAAATCTACGCTTAAAGGTGAAGCCCATAGAAAAGAGCCTTACACGTACATAGCAATATACACCACATTATAGCTTAAAGATTCATCTGAATAGCTGAAAAGTAGTTTTTAAATATTACTGATGTCCCATGGCATGTGATTGAGGATGTGTTGAGTGTCTCTAATGAAAGGATTCTGTCTCAGCATCTCTGGTTTAAACAGAGATAAAAAGGAAAGGCCATAGGAGTTTCAGGCTAAGCAGCTATCTCTGTGATACCAGTCTTATACATTCTGGTTGTGGTTTCATAACCTGTTGCTCATATTAGAATCTTGCATGTGTGTTCAGCAGTTAAGTATAGATCCACCACATAAAAATTACAAGTTGTTTCTTGATTATTAACATACCAGTTTGAACTATTCCAAATGCTGCTGTCTTTCCTGATAAAAAGAATAATATATTGGGTGTGAATGTGTGATGAGCAAGGGGGGAAGGGGGAGAGAGACAAGAATGTAAGCGCAGCCTCAGTTTTCTGAGAACGAAACAGCTTTCAAAAAAAAATCTTTTTTTTACTTCCCCCTCCAGATGTTTGTGAGCCGGATGCTTGCCATGATCTGCAAACTTTGTTTTACTGGAGTGCTTTGAGGGCTGCCCTGGATAGGAGAACAGAAAAGATTTCACCAATGAACCAGAACATAAATACTTTGCTGTCTCATAAGACATTCTGGTAAGAGTACCTTTTCAAATCAGTCGACAAAGGAGGTGGGAAGGGTTTCAAGATCCCCACAGATTACAGGATCCTGTAGCAGAATAAAGCAATTTATAAATTCTTGTCCAGCCATTTTTCAAATCCATTTCTTGCATACCATGCTAGCTTTTGCATGTTCTGTTCCCCTGCTCTCGAGCTCAACACATGCCTTCTTATTCCACTGATGAGCAGAGTGTCTAGATTCATAGAGCTGGTGGCATGTTCTTTTTCCATGCACATATATGGACATACACAGACTCACTATTTCTCAGAGGCAGATCAGAAGTCAGATGTGGAATGCATCACACATGTCAAACCTAATATCTAGTATATTCAGATTTTCACAAAGACAAACATGCATGCTATGTAAGTGAAATACAGTAATAAAACTGGGATTATCTTAAGTGTGTGAAGTATAACATTAGATTCTGACACATAATGAGACATAGTGGGTCTCCTATACTGAAAAACAAACAAACAAACAAAAAATCCAACAGCAACAAGTCTCTGGGTCAACGTCGCGCTCACAGGTCTCATGTTACAGCACCAAAACCAGCAATGTATTTGCTGGAGGTCCATCTCTGAAACCTGAGGGAGGCAGGCTTCAGAGCCTGAGCTCTAGCCCAAGCAGCAACCTCTACATACACCTCTTTTTTTGCCCTATGAGCCCAAGTCTGCAGAGCCAGGTTCTGAGACTCGCCTCCTCGACTGTTTTGTTTTTCCCTCAATGTTCACATACCCTATATTTCTCCTCTCAGCTTTTAGAGAGACATGGTGGGTGAGGTAATATTTTTTATTGGACCAACTTCTGTTGGTGAGAGAGACCAAGCCTTTGAGTTTCACAGAGCTCTTCTTCAGGTCTTGAAAAGGTACTAAAGAGTGTCACAGTTAAATACAAGATCAAACAGATAGTTTAGCATAAGTGAAGTGAGCTGTAGCTCACGAAAGCTTATGCTCTAATAAATTTGTTAGTCTCTAAGGTGCCACAAGTACTCCTTTTCTTTTAGCATAAGTGGTTAGCACAGATTCTAAAGAACCATTCAAGGTGAAGTGGCCTATTAATACCCTTATGGCCATAGGACAATATGGAGGGTTACTGGGTTGTAATAAACCATAAATACCGTATTTTTCAGACCATGATTTTTAGTGTCTTGCAGAGTAATGAATTTAAGCTCCCAAGCTTGTCTTCTGAAGGCATTGTGGAGGTTTCCTCTGAAGAGGAGAACTGATAGGCTAGCTATAGAGCAGAGGTGGGCAAACTATGGCCCGCGGGCCAAATGTGCCAGACCCTCCTGCCCAGCTCCTGAGCTCCTGGCCCGGGAGGCAAGTCCCTGGCCCTTCCCTTGCTGTTTCCCCTCCCCTGCAGCTTCAGTGCACTACGCCGTCGGCACAGCGTTCTGGGCGGCCAGGCAGCGCAGTTGCAGAGCCACGGCCCGGTGCTCTGGGCAGCACGGCTGTAGTGCCGCCAGCCACCGGTGCTCTAGGCAGCATGGTAAGTGGGTGGGGGGGTTGAATAGAGGGCAGGAGGCGGTGGGCAGGGGTCGAGTGTGTGGATAGGTGTCGGGGCAGTCAGAGGGTGGGGAACGGGGCAGGGGTCTCGGGGGGGCAGGGTTGGGTGGGGCATCAGGGAGCAGTCAGGGGCACGGGTTCCAGGGGCGGTCAGGGGACAGGGAGCAGGGGGTGGTGGATGGGGCAGGAGTCCTGGGGTGAGAAGTGGGGGGGTCGGTTAGGAGGAGGGGGCCGGGCCACGCCTGGCTGTTTGGAGAGACACAGCATTCCCTAACTGGCCCTCCATATAATTTCTGAAACCCGATTTAGCCCTCAGGCCAAAAAGTTTCCCTGCCCCTGCTATAGAGTAATTGCTTTGTGAAAAGTGTTCACCCACAGAAGATATAGTGGTGTTGTCTTTCATTATTTTCTTGTGTGAGGTCATTGGAGAGTGTAATGATTGTCTGGTTTCACCCAAATAATTGTTCTTGGGGGGTGATGGGGTGTTCACCCCACACTTGCCCTGAAAGGGCTAATGAAGACTAAGAAAGGGGCTAAGTAACTCAACAGGCCACAGCTGAGAGGAATCATGTGGCGAAGTAATTCCTGGACTGAGTGAGGAAGCACAATTAAGGAGGAATGAGTTGGCTGGGGCTATAAAGGCAAGAAATTGGCAGCAGAAAGAGGCTATTAGAAAAATCTACAGTCATTCCCTGGGAGAAGGGCTGGCAAACCCAGGGAAGGGGAAAGCCAGGAAGGTAGGACAGGGGTCAAGGAAAGGCAGTAAGATCTAGATTAAGGAAACAGACCTTGACTGCTGGTTAGAGGGTCCCTGAACCCAGAGTAGAAGGTGGGCCCAGGTTCCCTTGCCAGCCACTGGTCTATCTATTGGTCTGTTAATGCTTTCCTGATGAGTGGCATGCAATGATAATTTGTTACTGTGAAACCCATAATGACTTTTAATTGTGGCTCCTAATGTCACACACTGTCATTTAAATCTCAATGCCTGTCACTTCCTTGTTCTAGCCCTGAGAAAATACAGCCTTTCCCCCCTTCAAACAGCTGCATTAGCACATAGTTTATGCCTGCCTAGTATGGGCTAAGTGAGTCAGAAAATGCTGGCTTCTGGAATTATCTGCTGTGATTTAGCCAAGATGAAAAAACATAACCTATTTGTTACTATTATTCTCATGCTCTAAATATAAAAGATGTTCTGCCATTTTAAATGTGCCAAATTACGTTTGGTTTGTTTTAAAGTACTCTAGTATGTGGCTCTTGCTCTGTTTTCTAGATTGAGACAAAACATGGTTTAAGAAATTACCAGTGTGGTTGCTTTCATGTCCAAGGTTGCAATTCTGGCCCCATTGAAGCCCATAGGAGTTTGAGTTCAATGGAGTCAGGATGTCACCCCTGGAACTTTTAAGTAACCATATTTTTTCCTACCATTTTGTAGAAGGTAAAGGTTACCTGGAGGATCACACCAGTAAGACAACAAATAATGTTAGTGAAGTTCTTATTCAAGAAATTTACTTCAAATTAAAGCGCTTGAACACTCAGCTAATTTCCAAATTTCAATGCAAGTCACTTATGTAAACTGCCTAGTACACAAGCTTACAAGCATAGGGTTGAATCAGAAAAATACCCCAATAGAAGACCTAATTGCTTTTCTTCTTCTTCATATGGCTGATGTAAATGTAGAGCAACAACTACAATTTTAGTTTCAAATGGTTAAGCCAGATAATTGTGTCAGGAGTAGCAGAGTGTATCGCTGGGATGCCTCCTTCATATTTGTGAATCAGGCATTGAGTTGTTATGTGTTCCAGGGTCTGTTCTGGGTGACCACAGTCGCACACTGGAGAGTCTTTAGTTTTCCATTTGTGCAGCAAGTATCTGCATCTGCCATGATTTGTGCAGATGCAATTTAGTGTTGCCCTGGAGCTTGGCAGGAGATCAAAGCCAGGGATCCTCTGCACCAGGTCTTTCACGAGGTGTTCGACTTCTTGTGAACTCCATTCGGCTTTCCAAGCTTCAGCAGAGTTGAAGTTGTAGTGGCAAAGGTTAAATGCATGGGTCCAAGAGGGCTTACATAACTTCAAGCAGTAGTGAGGGATGTTGTTAAGTTCCTGGTGGATGAGGAAAAGTTCATTTTCCACGGTCTCCTGGAATTCCCAAAGATTTGTGGTATCACAGCCAATGTCTAGGGGAGCAATGTGTGATAGCACCGGCAGCCAAGGTGATGGGGTCGACTTGAGAGTTCCAGTGATGTGCCACATTGCAGTGTTCAGTTGACATCAATAAGTTGAGTTTGGCTACTTCTGGTCCATACTGGTACAGAGTTCACTGTGCAACATGACCCCACTCCAACCTATCTCAGAATGAAGCTGCATTGCATGCTAACCTTCCACAACCATCTGAAGAAGAAGGTAGCCATCAAGACAAGGGTCAACCTGGTCCAGAAACTGGCAAGCACAAGCTGGGGAGCATCAGCTCAGTGTTACGAATATCATTGATGGCCCTTGTGACTCTGTAGGCGAGTACTATGCATCAGTATAGACCAGAAGTAGCCACACTTGACTTGTTGCTTTACTAAATATTACTCTACTTATATAAGACTAAGACTATTGATGAAAGCTAGATATGGGTAGCAAAGAACTTTGAAAAATGAATACATTTTCAAAGAGCTGTTCATGAACAATTCACAAATTGAAGGGCAAAACTCACTGAATAGATTGGCTGCAATGAATAAATCAACCAGTTCTAGTGGTAGATACTGCAGAGACCATTTTTTCTTGTTATGCACCTGCACTGAGAAAAGTGGGACTGTTTTGTAAATAGCATGATCCCCTTTATCCTGGGAGAAATATAGAATTCAATAAAAATGTCATAAGCACTTGGTGAGTGACTTCCAAAAGTGAATGGCAAAGTGAAGTCAGCACATGAGTGAGAAAGAGAATCTATTTCCATAGGATCCATCATAGTGATCTGAATTCTCATTTACACTAAGGCCCCTTTGTACTGCCAGTGTGACATAAAGAGGCCTTAGTATAAATGAAAACCTGCCCCAGGAGCCGGGAACCTCTGGATCTTAAAACATAAGTCTGTACAACTTGAGCTAAACAACAGTAGCAGATTAATAAACCTTTTGCATGATTCAGTCAGTAGAGTGGGACAAAAACACACTGGCCAGTGTATTTATGTGTGGTTAGCTATCTCTGCTGTTAACCAGGCAAGAATGCCCACAGCAAAGGAATAAGCAGGAGATAGACATGACAGGAAACTGCAAGTTTGTGATTTTGTTCCACTTACTGCTTTGATTTTTCTAAATCCAAAGTTGAAAGTTATAAATGTTCATAATAACAGTCATGAATAATAATATAAGAGAGAATATAGGTTAGGATTTCAACTGAGCCTAAAGGAGTTAGGCACTCAACACCCATTGAACTACAAAGAGAGCTAAGTGCCTGATTCCCATAGGCTTCTTTGAAAATCTCAATCTTATTCTAGCAAATAAGTGTCTTCCCGAAATACTAGGATTCATAAAAGTCCCTAATCTGTAAAAGTTGTTGTTTTATTTTGTTTTTAAATTGCGCTTGCATCCTAATAGATTTTATCCTCCTTGCTTAATTTTCACCATTATCATTAATTGTCATCATTGGACAGAGAATGGTATCAGCACAACTGTTTGTACAAGCTACTGTCAGATTCTTTTATGGCCTTATTATAGAAGTATAAAACCTTCTTCTGCCACTGAGCTATCAAAGACACACTATCTGTCAACATGTCATCCAGAACAAAGTGACATTCTCGTCTAGCATCTCGGAAAGCTCTTGACTATTGGAGAACCCCAGCAGCTTTTATGCTTTATTAAAAATCTTATATCCTCACTGCATCCCTAATGCAACCCTTTTGGTGCATTCCCACACACAGTACTAGGCACTTGTGTCGTGTAGGTTACTGTACTGCATGCCTTTTGTTTTGTTGAAAATACTATAGTTTGTATTACTGGGGATGAGAATAGGAAAGGGCAAGAGGGATGTATCACATTGTGAGGAACTATTGTACTTAAAAACCATGGTGCTTTCTAAGCTATGATGACATTGCAGTCTGCTTTATGTGGAGGTGGTTTCTAAATAGGGTGGCAGAAGATGAAAAGGGTTGGTTTTCCCATTACCAGCAATGTTCATCCTTCCCTCTCTTTTGCAGAGACTTAGGTTTTATGTCCACTCACTGTCATCTTTACCAACATCTAGCAATTAAGGCTGAAGGCAGGTCTTTGTCCCATTTAGTTCTGTGGGAAAGGTATGCATCAGCGAGAACTCTCCATGCTCCCTGTGAGCCACATTGTGTCTGGCTGCTCCATAGATGTACAAGAGAATGAGACGGTACAAGAAGTCTCTCCACCTTGTGCTGCCTACACAGTAACTGGACACCATCGTGGTTGCTGCAGGTTAGTGGAGGTTCAGCACAGGGACCTGAAGGACAGTAGAAATGGGTGTGCTCTCCAGTATGTTCAGGAGCTCCAGAATGGATTATACAGCCCCACCCTCAGGCACAATCCCTCCAGGCCATCCCACTGGGCAGTGTGACTCTGCACCTTCCTGTACATGTGCCAGTAATAAAAGGCCACCCTTGAGCCCTATAATAACAACGGCATGTGTCATAAATATAAAGGGAAGGGTAACCACCTTTCTGTATAAAGTGCTATAAAATCCCTCCTGGCCAGAGGCAAAATCCTTTCACCTGTAATGGGTTAAGAAGCTAAGGTAACCTTGTTGGCACCTGACCCAAAATGACCAATTAGGGGACAAGATACTTTCAAATCTGGAGGCGGGGGGAAAGGCTTTTGTCTGTCTGTCTGTGTGATACCTTTGATGGGAACAGATCAAGGATGCAAGCCCTTCAACTCCTGTAAAGTTAGTAAGTAATCTAACTAGAAAATGAGTTAGGTTTTCTTTGTTTTGGCTTGTAAATTCGCTGTGCTGGAGGGAATGTGTATTCCTGTTTTTGTGTCTTTTTGTAACTTAAGGTTTTGTCTAGAGGGATTCTCTATGTTCTGAATCTGACTACCTGTGAGATTATCTTCCATTCTGATTTTACAGAGTTGTTCTCTTATCTTTTTTTTTTTTTTGGTTCTTCTAATAAAGTTCTGATTTTTAAGAATTTGATTGGGTTTTTTTGAGTCTTAAAAATCTAAGGGTTTGTGCTCATCTTGTTTATTCTCAAGCCTCCCCAGGAAAGGGGGTGTAAGGACTTGGGGGGATATTTTGGGGAAATAGGAACTCCAAGTGGTCCTTTCCCTGTTCTTTGTCTAAAACACTTGGTGATGGCAGCGTTTTACCTAATCCAAGGGCAAAGATTTTGTGCCTTGGGGAAGTTTTAACCTAAGCTGGTAGAAATAAGCTTAGGGAATCTTTCGTGCGGGTCCCAACATCTGTACCCTAGAGTTCAGAGTGGGGAAGGAACCTTGACAGCATGGCTTCTTCCTGAAATTTGTTTGCCATGGGGTTGGGTGGAGGCCATGGGGGTGGACGTGGTAGCAGGATATAGATCCTTTTAGCTCTAGAACATCAATTCAGATTCAGTGTGGAAAATTCTTGACACTAGATGGCTGTTTGGTATGCCATGTGTGAAATGAGTTGTCAGGGTTCCCTCCCCACTCTGAATTCTAGGGTACAGATGTGGGGACCCGCATGAAAGACCTCCTAAGTTTATTTCTACCAGCTTAGGTTAAAACTTCCCCAAGGCACAAATTCTTTGCTTTTTGCAGATACAGACTAACACAGCTGCTACTCTAAACAAAGAATCAGGGAAAGGACCACTTGGAGTTCCTATTCCCCCAAAATATCCCCCCCAAACCCTTACACCCCCTTTCCTGGGGAGGATTGAGAATAATATCCTAACGAATTGGTTACAAAGTGATCAAAGACCCAAACCCCTGGGTCTTAGGACAATAGAGAAATCAGTCAGGTTCTTAAAAGAAGGATTTTATTTTAAAAAAAGGTAAAAATCACCTCTGTAAAATCAGGATGGAAAATAACTTTACAGGGCAACAAAAGATTCAAAAACACAGCAGAACTTCCTCTAGGCTTAGTTTCAAAGTTTCAAAAAAACAGGAATAAACCTCCCTCCAGCAAAAGAAAAATTCACAAGCAGAACAAAAGATAATCTAACATGTCTTTTGTGGCTTTTACTTACAATTTTTGTAATATGAGAGACTTTTAGGATGGTTTATAGGAAAAGGAGTTTTCTGACCTGATGCTTCTCTGCTTCCCAAGAGAACACACACAAACAAAGCCTCCCCCTCCCCCAAGATTTGAAAGTATCTTCTTTCCCCATCTGTCCTTTTGGTCAGGTGCCAATCAGGTTTTTTGAGCTTCTTAACCCCTAACAGCTAAGGAGGAATTCTAGGCTACCCTTAGCTGTATGGTTATGACATGAGTCTAGTCTCAGCCTGGACCCCAGAAGATAAGTGACTGGAACTGTCATTAACTAGCAGTCCCATTGATAAACTCAGGATCCAGTGGGCACAGAACTAATCACTCTCCTAACTAGAGCTGCGAGAATCACCGATTTTTTGTTTGTTTGTTTTCTGGCAGTTCTGGAAAAAAATATATTATTTTGGTTTGACCCAGAACAGATTGTTCACCCCAAAATGAAAGGTTTTGATTTGGGGTCTCTTTTTGCATTGAAAATTGATGGAAACTTAGAAACAAAACCTTTTATTTTTAAGAAATTGTGTTTTCGGGGAGAGGGGGTTGGCCGAAACAATTCAGTCAATTCGACATGAATTCACAAAACAGTTCCATCGACCCAAAGCATCCTTTTTCTTTGAAAAACTTCACTCAGCTCTACCTCTGAGTCCTAGAGGCAGATTCTCCCAGTCAGTCCTGAGGCATGTTGGCAGTGCAGCATAGACATACTTCCACAGCAGCTGCATATACTGTACCTGTTCAGGGATAAACTGAGGACGTCAATCACCAGCGCTGTTAATCAGGCATCCTTCATGAGTTCTGAGGCGTTTATTTTTTTATTCTCAATTCCCTGCAATGCAGCCTGATAGCACCGCTGGTACTACCTCATGTCATGCCTTAGATACACCTCCCACAGCAGCTGATGGGGCCACTTTAAATAAAATGTTTCCGAGGTTGCCCTCAGCCCTGCTCTGGATGCACCAAGCACAGCAGCCTGTAACCAAGCTGCTCTGTACTGTGAGAGCAAGAAAGAATTGTACATTTTTGAGAGGGGGTGGGGGGATTAAATTGGCAGCCGGAAAAGATGCTGTATGTTAGTTTCTGTGATCTAAAATGCCCCAGTAGAGATCAATACAACATCTGCCCTGCTTGTCTTGTGCGTGCCTACATATTCATGCATAGCTTTCTGAACCCTCAAGAGATGCTTGAGCATATAGGAAGAAGAGTTCCAATGAGCTGCAGGAGCTTTAGCTGATGGGAGATGAAACCTTCTTTCACTGCTATACTTTTGTCTTCAAAGACCTTTCCAGCATTTGAAAAAAGCGCATCTTTTATCTGCCCTAACTTGTTTCCAGCAAGGTGGAGAGAGCAAGCAGGAAGTTACTGGCAATAAGTCCTCACAAAGAGGATGCGTATTTGTGGATTAGCACATCTTTGTACAGGCACCATTGTCTAAGGCTGTGTAAGTAAATCAGGCTCTCAGGAACAAACTGCAGTTTTAGCAGGATGTGGACAGCAGTGTGGTGGGTAGAGGAGGGGGAGTGGTTCCTAAAACACAGTGTGGAATAAGAAAAGGAGTACGTGTGGCACCTTAGAGACTAACAAATTTATTAGAGCATAAGCTTTCGTGAGCTACAGCTCACTTCATCAGATGCATCCGATGAAGTGAGCTGTAGCTCACGAAAGCTTATGCTCTAATAAATTTGTTAGTCTCTAAGGTGCCACACGTACTCCTTTTCTTTTTGCGAATACAGACTAACACGGCTGCTACTCTGAAACACAGTGTGGAATGTTTTCTAAAAATCTTGGGCCAGATCCTCAGCCCTGCTCTGGCTGTGTTGTATTATTTCAGGGACACAAAGCAACCCTAAAGACAGTTTAACAAAAGGAAATCACAAAAATAACAAAATAAAGAAATAACAAAAGCGATGTAGAACCACTGTAGCAATCATTCCTATGTCTCCCAGCCCATCTCCCAGCACAGGGAATGTTACCCAGGGGTGTCTATCTCCCCAGGCATCCCTGAACTGCAAGCATAGTCCCTTAGCGGTATGAGCAAGCCAGGGGTAAGTTAGAGCAAACCAGAGCCTTCTTCAATTTACCCTAGGGCTGCCCTAAGGACAAGGGAATGTGAAAGTAGTTTAGGGTCAGCTTTGCCCTCTCCCTCCATTCTTGCAGTAGGTGCAGGTTGGCCCATATTCTGATATATGGATTCATCCGATGAAGTGAGCTGTAGCTCATGAAAGCTTATGCTCAAATACATTCGTTAGTCTCTAAGGTGCCACAAGTACTCCTTTTCTTTTTGCGAATACAGACTAACACGGCTGCTACTCTGAAATCTAGCTGCACGCTGGCAGAACTCCATCAGTGAATGGCAACCACTTATCCTGTGTATACTTTTACATGTAAAATTCCAGTGATTAAGTCACTTGACCTTTCAATCCTCAAGGTGTTTCAGGGCTTTTGGAAGAAATAGTTAGAAAAAATGATTAAGGAAAACAGGCTGGAGGGGACCAGCTCATTTTTGTCTTTTTAAAAGCCCACTTCATCAGGAAAACTTGCTTAAAGTCAATGGAGAATTTCAAAGAAAGGAACAAATAGTTGGGGCAGCCAGATGTAGTGAAAGAAAACAAAAGGAAATACATGAGGGGCCAGTGCCAGTCTGCAATGTCAAGACTCAAGAATATCATATAAGAAAAAAATCGAGGGCAAAATTCTCTTCTGTTCCGTGTGTTGGATCACCCTGGTGTCAAGAGTTGAGTGGGGTATATGGCATAGAGCTGGCTTTCTAGATATTCCCCTTTCACAAGGTGAATCCTCAGATGGCTTGTTATGACTGTTAGCAGAAATAATTATCTCTACTATGACAGTTGTCCAACAGGAAAAGGGCTACATGTGACAAGAAAATTGCTCATAGTGACTAGCTCGTGCAGGTCTAACTGAGATGTTTGTAACTCATTCAGAACACTCTCCCACTCATTCTTCATCTCTGCTGTTGATTCCCACATTTGGATACATGGAAATCTCCACGAGACTCAGTGGTGAACGAGTGACTTTTTTAGGCTTTTACTTGATCTTCATTGCCTGAGAAAGGGCATTTTTATCTTCATAAAAGATTGCAAACTGACTGGGCATGCAGCAGTATGGGTTGGAAGGGTTTAATTGCCCATGTTCAAAATTGCTCAGTGTCTTGTGCAGTTGTAAAATTTATAGCCATACGCAGGCATATTCTGCTAGGATGACATTTAGCCCTGTGCAAAGGGGCCTAGTTCCAGCTGAAGTCCCATTTAAGACCTATTGGGAGGACTGACACTGGACTTCGATAGTGCATACACATTGTTTTGGCCCTCTGCCAAAGGGTGAATTTTACACTTCAGGCCAGACTTTCAAAAGTTGAGTAACGGTTCAGGCACCAAATTGATCAAACCTCCTTGAAATTAGGGACAAAACTTCCATTGGCTTCTATAGGTGCTGGGTTGGGGCCTACATGGGAAGATTTTTCCAGGGGGCTCAGCATAGTCAGGTGCTGAGCTCTTTTGAAAATTTAGCTGTTATTCACATAACATTTACTGTACACTTGTCCTCCAGGGGAAAAATTGTCCCAAGAACAAATTTATGTGCAATGGCATAGAATCAGAGCTTCAATCTGGAAAGCCCCAACTATCAAAGCATCAATATGTTATACTTTTAATATAAATACATTTTTTATTGTTAAATGCAAGATCTAGTCATTATAATAAAGCTGGAATGGCGGAAAGGTTTCATGCCACTTCGACATGTTTTGACATATAGCCCAAACTAGGATTTACATAAGATTCTAGTCCTTTAAAAAGTACTCCTAATTCTTGCTTAATTTCCACATGTTGAACTACAATTAATGAGAAAACAAAGCAAAGAAAAGAGTCTAATCCCAGATAAAAGTAGAAACAACATGATTAAAGTGCCCTTCTGTTTATTTTGATAAGTGCAGTGGGTTAACATGAGAGCCCTATTGTTGATATTAGCATCACAAGCCAAAGATAAACACCACTTTTCTGCACTTACATCATATTTTCAGGGCAATTTTCTTCCTTAATGAGAATTTTCTTCTCTGAAGGAAAAGAATGGCTTTATCATAAATGTAATGGCTTCTGATCTTAAGAGTCCTTTTCTGGGTTGGTAGTTTGTTTGTGGGTTTTGGGTTTTTTTACGTTTGAAAAAATTCACTCATTTTTAAAATTAGCTTTGGATTCTTTTCAATACCCATTTTTGATTCTCATTTACTTTGAGCCTTTTTATGTTTTTTCAATGGTGTTATTTTCTCTTTTAGAATAATTTGATTCTTTATATGTATGTTCTCTCTGGTTATGGCTGTTATTTTACACAAAAGGAAAACATTTTAAAATTGAGCCTCTTGCTTCTATAAAGTGCCAAATTTCTCGTGGGCTGAAGCTGATTACAAAGTGCATCCTCTAGTTTGTTTGGCTGGTATTTTTTCAAAACGTATTTTCTTTCATTTTGGTTAGATTCATTATTGGGAGAACCTAGTTGTTTTAACAGTAAAGTAAATGTAGTCAGTTGTTTTAGAAAGACTGGAGGATATTGTCCATAGTTTTACCCTGGCTTTGTCCGTTCCCTTACTTCTTTGTGAAGCCTGAGACTGGGAGGTAGGGGAACACCTTCTGGCACTCTCAATATGGATCAGAAAGCTGGAGCTAAAATGTGACTTCCAAAGCTGGGGAAGGATAGTTCATAGAATCATAGAATATCAGGGTTGGAAGGGACCTCAGGAGGTCATCTAGTCCAACCCCCTGCTCAAAGCAGGACCAATCCCCAACTAAATCATCCCAGCCAAGGTTTTGTCAAGCCTGACCTTAAAAACTTCAAAGGAAGGAGATTCCACCACGTAACGCATTCCAGGGCTTCACCACCCTCTTAGTGAAAAAGTTTTTCCTAATATCCAACCTAAACCTCCCCACTGCAACTTGAGACCATTACTCCTCCTTCTGTCATCTGCTACCACTGAGAACAATCTAGATCCATCCTCTTTGGAACCCCCTTTCAGGTAGTTGAAAGCAGCTATCAAATCCCCCCCATTCTTCTCTTCCACAGACTAAACAATCCCAGTTCTCTCAGCCTCTCCTCATAAGTCATGTGTTCCAGTCCCCTAATCATTTTTGTTGCCCTCCGCTGGACTCTTTCCAATTTTTCCACATCCTTCTTGTAGCGTGGGGCCCAAAACTGGACACAGCACTCCAGATGAGGCCTCACCAATGTCGAATAAAGGGGAACAATCACGTCCCTCGATCTGCTGACAATGCCCCTACTTATACATCCCAAAATGCCATTGGCCTTCTTGGCAACAACGGCACACCGTTGACTCATATCCAGCTTCTCGTCCACTGTAATCCCTAGGTCCTTTTCTGCAGAACTGCTGCCTAGCCACTCGATCCCTAGTCTGTAGCGGTGCATGGGATTCTTCCGTCCTAAGTGCAGGACTCTGCACTTGTCCTTGTTGAACCTCATCAGATTTCTTTTGGCCCAATCCTCTAATTTGTCTAGTCCCTCTTTATCCTATCCCTACCCTCCAGCATATCTACCTCTCCTCTCAGTTTAGTGTCATCTGCAAACTTGCTGAGGGTGCAATCCACGCCATCCTCCAGATCATTAATGAAGATATTGAACAAAACCGGCTCCAGGACCGACCCTTTGGGCACTCTGCTTGATATTGGCTGCCAACTAGACATGGAGCCATTGATCACTACCCGTTGATCCTGACAATCTAGCCAACTTTCTATCCACCTAATAGTCCATTCATCCAGCCAATACTTCTTTAACTTGCTGACAAGAATACTGTGGGAGACTATGTCAAAAGTGTGCTAACGTCAAGGAATAACACGTCCAGTGGTGAGCTGGAGCTGGTTCGCCCCGGTTCGCTAGAACTGGTTGTTAAATTTAGAAGCCCTTTGAGAACCAGTTGTTCCGCGAGGGGCGGCGCGTTCAGGGGCGGAGGTGAGCTGAGGGTGGGGAGCTGCCGGTGGGTGCTCTGCACCCACTAAATTTTCCCTGTGGGTGCTCCAGCCCCAGTCACCCATGGAGTCGGCACCTAAGGCACCACTTTTGATGTGATCAGTGGGGGAGTGGCCGCTCCCCCTGCTCCCCCCCAACTACGCTCCCCCACCCCAGGAGCCAGAGAGACCTGTCGGATGCTTCCAGGGAGCTGCCCCAGGTAAGCACCTCTGGGACTCCCCACCTTGCCCCCCGGCAGGTGCCTCTGGCTCTTAGGGGTGGGGTGGGCACCCACTGCAGTGGCCCACAAGACCCTCCTGCCCAGTTCTTGGGGCAGTCAGGGGTCAGGGGAGGGGGATGGATGGGGCAGGAGTCCTGGGGGGGGGTCAAGGAAAGCAGGGGGGTTGGATGGGGCAGGAGTCCCGGGGGGCAGGGGTGGGCAACTGTTGTTAAGATTTTGGCAGCTCATCACTGAACACGTCCGCTGCTTTCTCCTCATCCACAGAGCCAGTTACCTCGTCACAGAAGGCAATTGGATTAGTCAGGCATGACTTGCCCTTGGTGAATCCATGCTGACTGTTCCTGATCTCTTTTCTCTCCTCTAAGTGCTTCAGAATTGATTCCTTGAGGACCTGCTCCATGATTTTTCCAGGAACTGAGGTGAGGCTGATTCACCCATAGTTCCCCAGATCCTCCTCCTTCCCTTTTTTAAAGATGGGCACTATATTAGCCTTTTTCCAGTCATCCGGGACCTCCCCTGATCGCCATGAGTTTTCAAAGATAATTGCCAATGGCTCTGCAATCACATCCGCCAACTCCTTTAGCACTCTCAGATGCAGCGCATCTGGCCCCATGGACTTGTGCTCATCCAGCTTTTCTGAATCGTCCTGAACCACTTCTTTCTCCACAGAGGGCTGGTCACCTCCTCCCCATGCTGTGCTGCACAGTGCAAGTCTGGGAGCTGACCTTGTTCATGAAGACAGAGGCAAAAAAAGCATTGAGTACATTAGCTTTTTCCACATCCTCTGTCACTAGGTTGCCTCCCTCATTCAATAAGGGGCCCACACTTTCCTTGACTTTCTTCTTGTTGCTAACATACCTGAAGAAACCCTTCTTGTTACTCTTAACATCTCTTGCTAGCTGCAACTCCAGGTGTGATTTGGCCTTCCTGATTTCACTCCTGCATGCCCGAGCAATATTTTTGTACTCTTCCCTGGTCATTTGTCCAATCTTCCATTTCTTGTAAGCTTCTTTTTTGTGTTTAAGATCAGCAAGGATTTCACTGTTAAGCCAAACTGGTCACCTGCCATATTTACTATTCTTTCTACACATCGGAATGGTTTGTCCCTATAACCTCAATAAGGATTCTTTAAAATACAGCCAACTCTCCTGGACTCCTTTCCCACTCATGTTATTCTCCCATGGGATCCTGGCCATCAGTTACCTGAGGGAGTCAACGTCTGCTTTTCTGAAGTCCAGGGTCCGTATTCTGCTGCTCTCCTTTCTTCCTTGTGTAAGGATCCTGAACTCGGCCTTCTCATGGTCACTGCCTCCCAGGTTCCCATCCACTTCTGCTTTCCCTACTAATTCTTCCTGGTTTGTGAGCAGCAGGTCAAGAAGAGCTCTGCCCCTAGATGGTTCCTCCAGCACTTGCACCAGGAAATTGTCCCCTACACTTTCCAAAAACTTCCTGGATTATTTGTGCACCACGGTATTGCTCTCCTAGCAGATATCAGGGTGATTGAAGATGAGAACCAGGGCCTGCGATCTAGTAACTTCCGATAGTTGCCGGAAGAAAGCCTTGTCCACCTCATCCCCCTGATCCAGTGGTCTATAGCAGACTCCCACCATGACATCACCCTTGTTGCTCACACTTCTAAACTTAATCCAGAGACTCTCAGGTTTTTCTGCAGTCATACTTCTCTCCTACATACAATACAATTCTGCCACCTTTTCTGCCCTGCCTGTCCTTCCTGAACAGTTTATATCCATCCATGACAGTACTCCAGTCATGTGAGTTAACCCACCAAGTCTCTGTTATTCCACTCACATCATAATTCCTTGACTGTGCCAAGACTTCCAGTTCTCCCTGCTTGTTTCCCAGGCTTCTTGCATTTGTGTATAGGAACTTGAGATAACTCGCTGATCGTCCCTCTTTCTCATTATGATGCAGAAGCCCTCCCGTCTCATACTCTCCTGCTCGTGCTTCCTCCCGGTATCCCACGTCCTCACTTACCTCAGGGCTTTGGTCTCCTTCCCCCAGTGAACCTAGTTTAAAGCCTTCCTCACTAGGTTAGCCAGCCTGCTTGCAAAGATGTTCTTCCCTCTCTTCATTAGGTGGATCCCGTCTCTGCCTAGCACTCCTCCTCCTTGGAATACCGTCCCATGGTCAAAGAATGCAAAGCCTTCTCTCTGACATCACCTGCATAGCCATTCGTTGGCTTCCATGATTCAACAGTCTCTACCCTGGCCTTTTCCTTCCACGGGGAGGATGGATGAGAACACCACTTGCGCCTCAAACTCCTTTATCCTTCTTCCCAGTGCCACATAGTCTGCAGTGATCCGTTCAAGGTCATTCTTGGCAGTATCATTGGTGCCCACGTGAAGAAGCAGGAAGGGGTAGCGATCTGAGGGCTTGATGAGTCTCGGCAGTCTCTCCGTCACATCGTGAATCCTAGCTCCTGGCAAGCAGCAGACTTCTTGGTTTTTCCAGTCGGGGCGGCAGATAGATGACTCAGTCCCCCTGAGGAGAGAGTCCCCAAACACCACCACCCGCCTCCTTCTCTTGGGAGTGGTGGTCGTGCAACCCACATCCCTAGGACAGTGCATCTCATGCCTTCCAATCGGCGGAATTTCCTTCTGTTCCCTTCCCTCAGATGTATCATCTAGTCCACTCTCCGCATTAGTACCTGTGGAGAGAACATGAAAACAGTTGCTTATCTGTATCTACGCTGCTGGTACATGGACGCTCCTCTTTCTTCTTCTGGAGGTCACGTGTTGCCAAATTTCTTCACCGTCCTTCTGTCCCCGCTGTGCAGCCTGCTCTGAATCTTCAGAATGTTGTGTCCGTAGAAGCATATCCTGACGTCTTCCAGGAAATCTTCAGTTTCTTTTATGCAACGCAGGGTCGATACTTGTTTCTCCAGACCTTGAACCTTCTCTTCCAATATGGAGACCAGCTTTCACTTTGTACAAAGTTGCTGCTGTCCTGTGGAAGAAAGACAAACATGGCACATCCAGTGCAGGTCACAACAGCTGAATGCTCCCCATCCATATTACCTTCCTTCTATGAGCTTCCTCAGGAGTTGTAGTAACTACTCAGAGAAGCCTGCAAGATGTAAGCCTCAGTGGGCTCTCCCCAGGCAAACTCCCTCTGTTAGCCTCTCTGCTGTTCTCCACTCAGCTGGTTTGCAGCTGACTGGCTTTTTTTTTTTTAAGGACATTTAACTTGCTGGTGCCAGAATCAAATGGAATATGGATTATCAAGAAGAGAGTATGGTGCTCTAGTGTTTGGGCAGGGGACGGGGGGAAGGTTCAACTGGAAAGTGGGACTTTATAAGCCAGATTTTTTTCAAAAGTTTTTAGACACTTAAAGATGCAGACAGCTGCCTAGTGTTTTTTTCCAAAGCACCTAAGCAGGTTAGGTGCCTAGCTCCCATTGGGAGTTTTTGTAAATCCCTTTGGCTCCTATTTGCATCACTAAGCACCTACATACCTTTGAAAATATGACCCCATGAGGCTGCATCCCTGTAAGACGTAAAGGTATGAAGCTGTCACTGGATCAGTGCTTCTATAATTGCTATAAGATGATAAATTTGATTGGATAATTACCTGGGGATTTTGTAAACTGTCTTGCATTATCTGTTAAATTTAGCCACCCATCAGTAATAGGAAACACAATGTCACTTCATTATCTTAAGCTATTTGTGATAGGTATTTTTGAAGTAGTGCATAGACCTGAGTCTAGGTCCAAATGTCTCCCCTGAAATGCCTGCGCACAGTTCTCACTGATGCTTACTGGAATTGTACATATTTACCTGAGGGAAGAATATGTCCTCTAAATATCTGTACATTGTTATTGGCAGGAATTGGTTTGTGTAAATCTTGTCTGCTTTGTGTAACAACTTTGGGCACTTAACCCTTGATGTTCCACTTAGTACACTGCATGTACTGAATTAAATTGACTTATTTTTCAGAGACCAAGAGGAAGAGAAATCAGAAACCTCTAAAAGGAATTCAGCAACACTATGACTTTTGGATAACACAGAGCTTGAGTCCAAGGCATTGGAAAAAGTAGGATCTATTTCAATATATGTAAGTAGGCAGATACATATGTGTGCAGATATATACAATATACTGGTTTCAGAGTAGCAGCCGTGTTAGTCTGTATCTGCAAAAAGAAAAGGAGTACTTGTGGCACCTTAGAGACTGACAAATTTAGGTGAGCATAAGCTTTCGTGAGCTACAGCTCACTTCATCGGATGCATGTCATCCGATGAAGTGAGCTGTAGCTCTCAAAAGCTTATGCTCAACTAAATTTGTTAGTCTCTAAGGTGCCACAAGTACTCCTTTTTTTATACAATATACTATTACTAATACACCTGTAATGCTGTGTGTATGTGTGTGTGTATATATATACACACACACACACAGTTCTTAGTAGTGTATCCAGCTCTGAATACACAACTTGCAATCTATAAATAGGAATATTTTGAGAGATAAATACAGGAACTACTTTTACCTCTATTGAAATAAACAGGACTAGGAGAAGTTTTCGAGGGGCACATTTGAAAGATGGTTAAGAGTTTGCTTGATAATAGGTATTGTCCTATCTAAAGCTCTTGTCCCTGTTGTTGTATCTACTGAATGTGTGACCAAATGTTTTGCCAAACTCTGGACACTTAAGGTGAAATCTTGGCTCTGTTGAAGTCAGTGGGAGTTTTGCTATTGACTTCAGTGGGGACAGAATTTCATCCTTAGATTACTTTTTAATTTCTTTATTTAAAGAAGATTTTCTCTTTATACTTTTAAACACAAGTTTTTCTTTCTTTCTAGAAGTGATAGAAAACAAGGGTTAGATACTCTGGATTTCCCCTCTTCTGCTTGGTTCAGCAGGCAGAACTCCATCACAGAGTCAGCTAGAGCTTCCTGATTCTATGGACTGAGCTGGCCCTTGCATGAGCTGGAACAGCCTAGGGAATTCTCTAATATATGCCATTGGCGTATAATTCCCAAGGACTCATTGGCAGAGTGGAGCAGAGGGCTGCCTTCTTCCTGCTCCTCACTAGCACGCAAAAATCCTCCTACACCAAGGTTGAGGGATGGAGTAAACAAAGAAGCATGGTCTGTGATTAGGGGTCTAATCTGGAGTTTAGGTTCAATTCCCTGCTTTGCCATAGATTTCCTGTGTGAACTTCAATATGTCACTTAGGGAACTGAAGCACAGAGAGACTATCTGCATAAACAGGTAGCAGTAGCACTGCCTTTCCTCATTAGAATGGTGTAAAAGGATTGCAAGGTGCTCAGATAGTATGGTGCTGGGGAGTCATGTTGGTACCCAAGACAGATGGGGTGCTAGGACAATGTTAGGTTTATGCCATCTGAGAGCTCTCTGTCCTTGCATTGAAATTCTCAGCTGGCCACTTATGGCCAGAATGCAGCTCAATGGCGAGCCTTCCTGCAGTCAAGTTTTGCCAGTATAAAAATGAATTTTTGTTCTTACAGAAAACGGATTTCCAAAGTCTCTTTCTGCAGGCATTCACACTTGGAACTTGATTATGAGTTAAGCTTATTCAATCAGGGAACAGAAATAATAATGTGATATCCTGAATCAGTTACACCTAACCAACACTGCTTGAATATCAAGCCACAGAATCAAGGATACTGACCACAAATTTTCACTGAGTAATTTTGAGTAAATAAATTCAAGAAAATAACAATTCTGTTCAGATAGGAAAAAGAGCTACAATTCTTTGAATAAACTATTCATTATGAAATATTTGCTCCGTTGTGATCTCAGCACTATCTGTTTTTTCTAGACTTAAAATCCTGATGCAGGAAGCTGAAAACAGATTTAAAAGGCATCATGCAAGATGGACAGGAAAGCAGGTAACTGACTAGTTAAGTTAAATTACAGTGACAACATGGTGACTGTTAAGTTATAGAGGCAGTCAATAGAAGCAAGCAGTCCTGAAAGTATCCTGCTCTGTGGGATGAAAAGCACAGAAATAAACAGCATATTGTCAGCAAGTAATGTTTTTTCTGGCCACCTTTGGACCATTTAGCAGCACAAATGACATTTTTATGGACATTGCACAGCAAATAAACAGATAACGATCAGCTTTTCATAGTTAGGTGTACTCAATTTGACAGATTGGTCTGTGCCTTGTTTACACATATGTGCAAATATCTCATGTGTACATGCAAATCATGTATTTGCATATATATAAATGTGTGCACATCAAGTATTTGTGCATCTATCTATCATCACTATAGTATCTGAGCACCAACTTAGGCACCTAAAAATGTGTGTGTAAAGTTCAGCCACTCTTTCCCCGCAACTAACTTTGAGCATCTACCTCTTAAAAAAACATTCCTGGATACCCTGATCATCCACACTTCTGCGGCTAAAATACTTAGCAAGGTCATTGTACTGTTTTGTATAGAGCTGGGTGGGAAACCTGCCTAGTGAGAAGGCATAAGGGTTTTCCCAGCTCAGGGCTGACCAGTGAGAATTCCAAGAGCCAAGCTGCCCTTTTTTGTAAATGGAGGATGAAGACATAGTCAATCAGCTGTGGAGTCTTGTTGCCATTGAATTCAGACAACAGTTATTTTGTATTCTCTAAAGTGATCACCAAAAAAAAGTGGAGGAAGGATGGCCTTCTGGTTAAAACACTGGATTGGGACTCAGGAAACCTGAGTTAGAATCATAGAATATCAGGGTTGGAAGGGACCTCAGGAGGTCATCTAGTCCAACACCCTGCTCAAAGCAGGACCAATCCCCAACTAAATCATCCCAGCCAGAGCTTTGTCAAGCCTGACCTTAAAAACTTCAAAGGAAGGAGATTCCACCACCTCCCTAGGTAACGCATTCCAGTGTTTCACCTCCTAGTGAAAATTTTTTTCCTAATATCCAACCTAAACCTCCCCCACTGCAACTTGAGACCATTACTCCTTGTTCTGTCATCTGCTACCACTGAGAACAGTCTAGATCCATCCTCTTTGGAACCCCCTTTCAGGTAGTTGAAAGCAGCTATCAAATCCCGCCTCATTCTTCTCTTCCGCAGACTAAACAATCCCAGTTCCCTCAGCCTCTCCTCATAAGTCACGTGTTCCAGTCCCCTAATCATTTTTGTTGCCCTCCGCTGGACTCTTTCCAATTTTTCCACATCCTTCTTGTAGTGTGGGACCCAAAACTGGACACAGTACTCCAGATGAGGCCTCACCAATGTCGAATAAAGGGAACAATCACGTCCCTCAATCTGCTGGCAATGCCCCTACTTATACATCCCAAAATGCCATTGGCCTTCTTGGCAACAACGGCACACTGTTGACTCATATCCAGCTTCTCGTCCACTGTAACCCCTAGGTCTTTTTCTGCAGAACTGCTGCTGAGCCATTCGGTCCCTAGTCTGTAGCGGTGCATGGGATTCTTCCGTCCTAAGTGCAGGACTCTGCACTTGTCCTTGTTGAACCTCATCAGATTTCTTTTGGCCCAATCCTCTAATTTGTCTAGGTCCCTCTTTATCCTATCCCTACCCTCCAGCGTATCTACCTCTCCTCCCAGTTTAGTGTCATCTGCAAACTTGCTGAGGGTGCAATCCACACCATCCTCTAGATCATTTATGAAGATATTGAACAAAACCGGCCCCAGGACCGACCCTTGGGCACGCCACTTGATACCGGCTGCCAACTAGACATGGAGCCATTGATCACTACCCGTTGATCCTGACAATCTAGCCAACTTTCTATCCACCTTATAGTCCATTCATCCAGCCCGTACTTCTTTAACTTGCTGGCAAGAATACTGTGGGAGATCGTGTCAAAAGCTTTGCTAAAGTCAAGGAACAACACGTCCACTGCTTTCCCCTCATCCACAGAGCCAGTTATCTCATCATAGAAAGCAATTAGATTAGTCAGGCATGACTTGCCCTTGGTGAATCCATGCTGACTGTTCTTGATCAATTTCCTCTCCTCTAAGTGCTTCAGAATTGATTCCTTGAGGACCTGCTCCATGATTTTTCCAGGGACTGAGGTGAGGCTGACTGGCCTATAGTTCCCAGGATCCTCCTTCTTACCTTTTTTAAAGATGGGCACTATATTAGCCTTTTTCCAGTCGTCCGGGACCTCCCCTGATCGCCATGAGTTTTCAAAGATAATGTAATGGCTCTGCAATCACATCCGCCAACTCCTTTAGCACTCTCGGATGCAGTGCATCCAGCCCCATGGACTTGTGCTCGTTCAGCTTTTCTAAATAGTCCCGAACCACTTCTTTCTCCACAGAGGGCTGGTCACCTCCTCCCCATGCTGTGCTGCCCAGTGCAGTAGTCTGGGAGCTGACCTTGTTCATGAAGACAGAGGCAAAAAAAGCATTGAGTACATTAGCTTTTTCCACATCCTCTGTCACTAGGTTGCCTCCCTCATTCAATAAGGGGCCCACACTTTCCTTGACTTTCTTCTTGTTGTTAACATACCTGAAGAAATCCTTCTTGTTACTCTTAACATCTCTTGCTAGTTGCAACTCCAGGTGTCATTTGACATTCTTGATTTCACTCCTGCATGCCCGAGCAATATTTTTATACGCTCCCCTGGTCATTTGTCCAATCTTCCACTTCTTGTAAGCTTCTTTTTTGTGTTTAAGATCAGCAAGGATTTCACTATTAAGCCAAGCTAGTCGTCTGCCATATTTTCTATTCTTTCTACACATCGGAATGGTTTGTCCCTGTAACCTCAATAAGGATTCTTTAAAATACAGCCAACTTTCCTGGACTCCTTTCCCCCTCATGTTATTCTCCCAGAGTTGAATTCCTGGTTATGCCATTCACTTCCTGGCTGACCTTGGGTAAGTCACTTAATCTGTTTGTTTCTCATTTCCATATCTGTGAAATAGGGATGATAATAATAGAACTTCCCTTCCTTACAGGGGTCTGCTGAGGTTAAATTCATTAATGTTTATCAGGTGCTCTGATATTATGGTGATGGGGACTATAAAAGTAGAGAGACAGAGAGTCAACATTTACCATAGTTACTATATGATGGGATCGGAGACACCTTCATGATTTCTGATACAAAGTATAGGGATAAACAGAAGTCTATGAAGACTTAGACATCACTGTGTGATAATGGTTTTTCTGTATTTTCAGTTTTATCCATAATGAGACTATGTCAGAATCTCACTTGACATGACATCAGGGCCAGATAATGAGGCAATTTCTAAATGGTCTCTGATGGCCAGCCCCTAGCTCCTGCATCTTTCTTTATTTTAAGTGTTATTAATCATTTCATCACACATTCTTCCATAACAATGAGTGAAACAAAGTCCATAAGGAAAAACACTTCTTTTAACAGCATGTACAAGAAAATTATTTAGGGCCCTGAAGAGGTAACAAAAAGACTGCTGGGGCTTAGAACAAAACAGAATAGGTCACGAGACTTCAAAACAAATTAAAGGGGGTTTTCCCTAGCCTCATTTACAATTAATCAGAAAGCAGATATGGCAGGCATATATTCTAAACTAATTAGATTACAGTGGCATTCAACTGAGTAGCTCATCCTCAGCACCAAGCTCACAGCTATAAAGAGCAAAGCTTAAACTTGAACAAAGTCATATTGCTTCTCCTGGCATAATTTGTAATTATTTAAATAGCAATTCTACAGATAATGAATTCAAAGTTAATCAAATTGTTGTACCAATGAACTTTGTAGTTCATCTTCAATATCAAGCTCACATGATCCTTTCTGGTCAACTGTCTAAAAAGAAAAGCCTAATCTTCATCAAAACTATAGTCTATTTGGTTTTACTGATCTGTGTCAAGATGAGGTTTAGCTGGAAATAAAACAGAAGCTTAAAGCCAAAGGACTACATTTGCACTCTGAGAATCAAATTGCCTTTTTCTCCATTGTTCAGTTCTGGTTTTTGATGTCTCTGGAATTATACAACCCTTTTTATTTTGAAAATAGAATTTCACCTTTTCTTCTCTTCCTGTCCTGGTTTATTAGTCTTTCATGGTCCAGGAGTGAAAAAGAAAGATGTTTATAATCATACATGTAATGGATTTTCCCAAAAGAATTGAAAGAGAGAAATGAAATAGTTTTGATAGGTGATGGGAAGGATTTAAAATCACTGATATAATTTAAAGTTTTAAACATAAAATTTTACAGATATTTCACTTCAAAATCTCCAAGAAAACCCAAAGTTCTCTCATTTTCTATGGGGTCCCCAACCTTGCATAGTGTCACGGAGACTCTTCTGTATCTGTTCCAGGCTGTTCCCTATAACTACTTTTTTTTTCTTGAATACTTGCTTCCCATCAAGGTGCCTACAAGATGGCAGTGAAGTTCAATGTAGCCCTTATTATTATATTAAAATACCCGTAGCCTACACAAAGTAGGCTAGATTTATTATTATATTGGACGGCAGCACCACTATAGTTAAAATTACATCACATCTGTGGTTTGAAAGTCAACATTTCAAAGTCCTCTAAAATGGACATGTTAAAACAAGTTCCTTTGAAATTTGGTGTGCCTGAAGAAGGTGAAGGGTAGGGTTGGTAACACAAATTTGGGGTCATTTGATTTACTGATTGTGGAAATATAAGCCCCCTAACATATCCATTTTTCAAAAAGTTTCTATATGGGCTGGTTTTTGGACAGAGCTAGTGATCAAACTATTTCTGTGAAGTGAGTAAAAATTATCTCAATCTATCAAGCTTTATTCAAGATAGTGCATGGCAGGCACTACATCTTTGGGAAAACCAAACTGAGAATGGTCTTAAGAAAATATAGATTTTTACAGTGCGCATGCACCAAGACAGAAAAATGGCTAAAGGGTTTCCATTCCTACCATTTTATGTGCTCTAAAGTTTGACTCTTGTAAGTGCTGTAAAATCTAAATGGTTACTCAGATCACTTTGAAACATAGTGTGCCTCAATGAAGTGCATGGTAATGTTAGTGATCCAAATTTGGGGTCATTTGACTGAGGGGTCCCACGATTACAGCCACCCCTCAAAAAACCCCACTTTCCTTCTGCTGCCTTGTACTGTTAAACTGAGAAACCAGATCATGTACAATGTGGGTAAGAGATTCCCTGGCCCAAGCAGACCTGAGGGGGCTGCTGTGTGGGGGAGGGAAGAGCAAGGAGCAGAAGGGGTGACAGGGTGTGGACCAGAATTTGCCCCTTTCAAGAAATATCAGAATTGGCACCATTGCTTCTTACTTGACAGCTTAAATGCTTTTAAATCAGAAGTCAGATAATTTAGTAGGAAAATGTACTGCACAAAGGTACATTTTGGGGGTTGAGCGGTAACCATTCAACAAAGGGAAATTGTATTTCCCTCTCTACATTATCTCTCTGGTTAAAAGTCTTCATTTTAACTGAGGAGACATAGTTCCCCTCCCAGCTCCCATGCATTCGGAATGATCCTGCCATCCAGGGCAATCAGTAGTAAAACTGTCTTAAGTTCAATGGGAACAAGACTGATCCCAATATGAACCCTTCCTATAGCTCATGTTTTTGAGGGTGTACTGGGCAAGGGGAGGGGTGATGAGAAAGTGGGAGATATGAGCAATGAAAAATCTTAACCACATTACCTCATTCATTGAGGGGGGAGGGAGAGAAAACTGGCCTGGGTAATGGATCTGTGAAGTGCTAGTGTGCAAGCATATGTGCTTGAAGCATCTGAGTGTTAACACATGGTCTCCCTATCAAAGGTCTGTATATGAAATTCAGCTGCTAGAGTGACAGAAGATTTTGTGTTGTTAACGCACACTTAATTAAAATACCAACTGAAATCCAAGTCTGAATCCCACAGTTTGTGTTAGCTGATAACACTCAATCACTTCTAATTACAGTTAATATGGCTTTAAAATAATATTTTGTTGTAATAAGGGTCCCAGTATGACAACTAAGAGCTGGCACCAAGTGCAGGAATCACAGGAAAGGATGTAAATGCATCGGGGGGCTCACAAGGCTGCTTTTACTTCATACTAAAGCTTCCCTCAGCAGCCCTAAAAATATATATCTGGGATTCAATAGTCTGCAAGGAAAAAATGGAGTCAAATATTCATTAATATTTATGCCTTCAACAATGAAATGTGCTTTAAGAAATTAACTAGACAATGGCGAGGTCACGTTCAATAAACTAGTCACTCTTATGTTCTGGGTAGAAGAACCCATGGAACCGATTTATTTTAGAGGCTCCAATCCTGCAAAGCACTTACAGGAATGTCTAACTTTAAGAATGGGAGTATTCCCTTGAAATCAATGGGGCTAACTCATGTGTTTGAAGTCTGGTGTGTGCTTACTTTTTTACAGGAACAGTATGATTATGTAAAGCTAATCATACTGAAACATCTAACCTTGATTACTTTTTTCTAACACTAGTAATTACTAGGGATCTATCTTAGGCTATGGCTGCATTGCTAGAAAGTTGTGATTTTTAAAAGCGAAATAATTAACACACATTCGCGATCTGAATGACAGGTACTTTTTACTTCAAATGTAGTTAGGTGAAGTTAACATCATATCTCATCCACACCTGGGATTGATCTGGGGTTCACCTATGTGGTAGGTATTTTCCAAATACTTAAAAAGGATAGTCCTTGCTCCAAGAACCGTACCATCTAAGGCCAAAACAAGTAACATGCATATGAATTCAATAAATACCTCTGTTATTAGAAAATTATCATAAGAATAATTTCTAAGAATTGTAACAAATCCTCATTTGCACCCTGTTAAAATCAGTCCTGATTGGCTTTCACTCATCAACAGTGGGGAGTGTTTTATTTTAAAAGACACAAGATGACACTGGTTCCTTCCTGACTTATGTAGATTGATTATATGGGCAAACATTAGGCTCAGACATGAGGTTCTCTTTTCTGTTCAGCTAAGAATCCAACAGTCTGGAAATTGAATAGGAAATGTCACCAGTCAGGTTCTCCTGAATGGCAAGTTCCACCTGGGGTTGACTATCTGGAAATACCATGAGAACAATCTGTCTTATAATGTTTCAACTCTTAAGTTCCAGCTGAAGCTGGGAAGAGTGGAGGCATGTAGAAACAAAGTAATATAATTTAGAAATTAATAATATAATTAACGAAACTTTCCAGGCCCACTAAAGTTTTATTTGGTTTGAATAAAATTTTGGACAGCAGATCTAGCTGGTCTCTCTCTCTCTATATATAGTTAATTGCGCTATTAATCGTGATTAATTTTTTAAATCGCTTGGCAGCCCTAATATATATATTATAATAAAAGTTTTATTTGGTTTGAATAAAAGTTTGGACAACAGTTCTAGCCGGTCTATATAGTATTGGTCATAGTATTTCCAGTTTAGTCAACCCCAGTAGCACTAGCTCTTCAGGAGAACCTGACTGGTGAAATCTCCTATTCAATTTCCAGACTATTGGATTCCAGACTGTTCTCTATATAGACCAGCTAGATCTGTTGTCCAAAATTTTATTCAAACCAAATAAAACTTTTATTATAATATTATATAATATTATATAATATATAACATATTATATATATATATTAAAAAATAATCACAATTGTGATTAATCACACTGTTAATAATAGAACACCATTTATTTAAATATTTTAGGATGTTTTCTACATTTTCTAATATATTGATTTCAATTAAAACACAAAATGCAAAGTGTACATTGCTCACTTTATATTTATTTTTCATTACAAGTATTTGCACTGTAAAAAAACCAAAAGAAATAGTATTTTTCCATTTGCCTAATACAAGTACTGTAGTGCAATCTCTTTGTCATGAAAGTTGAACTTACAAATGTAGAATTATGTACAAAAAAACCTGAATTCAAATTTAAACCAATGTAAAATTTTAGAGCCTGCAAGTCCACTTGTTTGTCTTAGCCATTGGCTGAACAAGAAATAGGACGGGGTGGACGTATAGGCTCTGAAGTTTTACATTGTTTTGTTTTTGAGTGCAGTTCTGTAACAAAAAAAATCTACATTTGTAAATTTCACTTTCACGATAAAGAGATTGTACTACAGTATTTTTATGAGGTAAATTGAAAAATACTATTTCTTTTGTTTATCATTTTTACAGTGCAAATATTTGTAATAAAAAATAATATACACTTTGATTTCAATTACAACAGAATACAATATATTTGAAAATGTAGAAAAACATCCAAAATATTTAATAAATCTCAATTGGTATTCTATTGTTTAACAGTGCGATTAAAACTGTGATTAATCATGATTAATTTTTTGTGTTAATCGCGATAAATTTTTTGAGTTAATCAAGTCAGTTAACTGCGATTAATTGACAGTCCTAATATGTATACAGTATACTATTATATATATATATATTCCCTTCCTCCCTCCCTCCCCCATCTAGTACACCCATTTCAGGTGCATTGTGCTGGGCACAAGTGGTTCAACACAATCACTTCAGAACATTTGAATGCACACTATTAATGCACAGGGGGGTGCCCCCATGTTTTGAAACATTCCTGGAAATCTTTCCCTTGCTCTCCCACCCACATCTAAGGTTGGTGAACTGATTTGGATTAAATCAACCCTTGCTGCCCTGTTTAGGTGAACTGGGCAAGTGACAGTCTTAACCTGTAAGTAAATGCTGTAGTTTTCCAGAGGAGATCAATTAATCCAGTCTTTAAGAAATGGTACAAAACCTTCCTCTTTGAAAAAGGCTTTTCCCCATAAGAATTACACAACACTGACACCTCCTTTTACCTACAATCCCAATAACAAAAAAAAAATGTAAATTAACAAAATCTTTTTAAAAAACCTTCCAACCCTAACCATGTAGAGTTTTGACTCTGAAAAGAAAGACGTGCCAAAGACTCCATTAGGGATTTCACTGTTGCTAATTATTTTACATGCAAGTTTCTCAAATACTATGGTGATGGGCAGAAGTATAAAACCCATAGATAGATAGAATGTTTACAGATGGCAAATTTCAAATGCACTTTCCATGGGCGCTCACACGGGAAACTTGATGCTAGGAGCCATGCACTGACTGATCACACATCTCAGAGTTCCAATAGTGAATACTTAAAATGAGCTGCTCACAAATGATCTACACATCAAGAATTATTCACAGAAATTATTTGGTGAATCATTTTGAATGATGAATATATTCAACAAAATTGCAATCTGCTTGCAAATTGGGGCTGGTGCAGGGAATGGTGAAAGGGTCTAATACATTATTTGCCATGAAATATCTGTCCAGATCTAATGGACATTATAGAATCATTTTCTCAAGAAGCATCTGTCAGACATGGTGACCCCTACCAATTGCAAATGCCCATGGATATTTTGCCCCATCCATTCTATGTATTCTCCAGAAATACTTCCCTTATCTTTTGCCTTTTAAGCCAGTTTACCTAAATCCAGGGTTTTCCCTTGTACATAGTGGGGTATTCTATTAGTTGCTCTGAATTCTGCAATATCAGTGTTGGAAGGTGCAGTGTTTTAGATCAGTACTGTAGAATACAGGAGCACTCCTTTTATAAGGGTTACTTATACACTCTTATAAAAAAGCTGCATCAGTTGGAGTATACCCAGCTGCTTTTCACATTTATGAAGTAGGAATTCACAGGTTCCAACAGTACCATCATTTGCATACCCTGAAGAGAGGAGATTAAATTTATCAGCATTTTTTTAAAATGGATATCCTTCAAGGACATCCCCCAGAAAGCAGAGGTCAGTGCAGTAAAGGTAGCTGCATTAATCATCTTCACATTTGAAATAAGGAAGAATAAATAAATAAACAGCAAAGCATCATGATTGTGTATCAGAGGGTCACTTTAGGTCCCACCCACATTAAATATGATCTCAAGGATGTCAGGAGCAATGTCATGAATGTTTATATAAATGTTATTAGAAATAGGCGCATATAACCTTACATTAAGCTATATAATCATGCTATCAGTAATAACAGCACACATATGCAACAGTGTGTAGCGAGAGGGCGTGGCCTCCCTCTGAGACTGAGGGGGAGGAACCACCGCTCATCCCCTGGTGGGCGGAGCTGGGACAGCCACACACACACCCCGGAAGCAGAGGGGCAGGACACGAAGTATAAAAGGCAGGCCCCGCCACTCAGTTGGGCCAGAGCCAGCGAAGGACACAGATGCCTCTCACCTGTCACTGGAGCGGGAACCCAAAGAGGACTTTTGCAGCACTGAGGTCTCGGAGGAACTGCCTAAGCTGTCTGCCGACAGGGACACCACAGGGCTACTGGGACTGCTGCTAGCTGTGTATCCCAAAGAGAGAAAGGATGCCCATGAAATGAAGGTACCCCCAGGTCAGATTGGCAGAGTCCCTGGGGTGGGGGGTTACCTTCCTCTGCAGCATGGGGCACAAGTCACTTGTAGGTTTAAACTACTGTAAATGGTGGATTCTCTGTAACTTGAAGTCTTTTAATGATTATCTGAGGACTTCAGTAACTCAGCCAGGGGTTAGGGGTCTATTTCAAGAGTGGGTGAGGTTCTGTGGCCTGCAGTGTGCAGGAGGTCAGACTACATGATCACGATGGTCTCTTCTGACCTTAAGGTCTGTCACATACTACCACTGGAAAACTCTCCGATGATACTTTGTGTTCATTGCCTATGCGAACTGGATTCAAATGAGAAAGTCTCCTTATTACTTCAGCAATCCACTGACTCATTCGGCCCTCTCAGAGCAGACCACTTTAAACGATGAACTTCTTTAATGGTAGGACACTAAAAGGGTGAGTCTGTCAATGACCACTTCTGCTATAAGATCTTCCTGCCTCATTAAAATGCTTACTGGGATGTCCTTTTCAGTGGTGACATGCACGTTTTTTATTTAAATATTGACTTTGCTTTGTAGAACTTGTTCTAAAACCAAAAAATCCCCATCATTGAGCTGAATAGGTTCATTGGTATTGAGATAACTGCATGGCACAGCTGAATCACAGGGTGCAAATGGACATGCTGAGCCTTGTTTTGAAAACAAGCCTCCCATTTTGCTCCTGCAGGTAACTGCCAGTGCAGTGTTGCAGGTAAAACTAATTACAAGCACAAATGAACTGCCTGACTGTGTCAGCAAATCAGGACATCCTAATTGCCATTGGTTGCACCAGCAGTGCCACTTTGTAGTGACAGAATTGCGGGTACAAAATGGGAGGGCAGTTTTCAAAATGAGATCCAGTCTATTTATAAAGCTTAAATTTGTGGCAGTGTCTTCAGTTATCCAATCTTATAAATTAAGGCCTCAATCTTGCAAAAATGTAGACAGTTGCATAACTTTTCACACATGAGTAGTTCCCCTGCAGTCAATGGAACTAGTAATGTACATACAATTATATACACGGGTTCCTGGATAGGGTCCTTAGAGAATCTGGGTATGGGGACTGAAATCTATTTTTTTTTAATAAGGCTTGTTGTTTAAAAAGGGCTGTTGTTAAAAATGGCTTTTTCTCAAACGCTTTTCACAAAATACTTTCAACATTATCTAAATACGTCTGACATTTTTACCAAAATCATTTTCAAAATATTCCATTCCCCAAAATTTCTTCATGAAAAGCAGTTATTCAGTAAACACAAAATGTTGATAAAATGTTTGTAAAAAATATCGCTGAAAATTTCATGAAAAACAGAAGATGGATCCATTTCAAGTTCCTGCATAACAGACAAAAAATTATGCATGAAATAATTGTCCTGTTTTTCAACCAGATCTGGTAAACCTTTTCATCCTTATATATTTTAGGCATTTTATTTAATTTTTATTTATAACCACTGGAAGCAATTTGAAGCTATTCTGGGATGGATGGCTACCGCAGTTCTTTCGTTTAAATTTGTTTTTGAGTTGTCAAATTATTTAAAAGTGTGTTTTTACTGATACTTTTTAAAAAGCTAATTTGGTTTGTTGAGGTTATTTTTATTTATGTATTAACAAATTTGCTTCTGGGTTGATACCCATTGTGGTAGGTTTTATATTGGAAATGCTGAGACAACCTTAAATAGAGCCACAGCAGCAAGCACTATTCTAACAACTCAGCTGAATAATACACACAGCATTTAGTTATTTTCCCAGGAACTGGATAAACAGCCACTTCCTTTTTAGTGACTCTTTTTAAAGTAAAAGTTCCATGGCCAGCTAATTGTCACTATAAAATTTTCTATTTAAAAGAAAAAATCTTTTGTTTTGTTTATTTTACAAAATCTTTGTGGCTCCATATTAGCCATATAAAAAACCCCAAAACAAATAAACCTATTTGCCAATGAGCTCCATCTTGACCTATTTCAAAGTGCACTGTTTCTAATGCACAGTGGAGCCTTTCATCTGAGAACAAGAGACAGGCCCAGCCGAAATATTGAAATGCAGAACTAGATTTCAGAAGTTCAAGATTGCTCAGATGGGGAGTTTTGGTCCAGACCATTATTATGGAGGAGCTGAACATGACTCTGTAATTAAGTTTAAGTTGACTTATGTGCTTGAAGTAGGGACTCAACCTCTTTGGGTATGACTATGCTGCATCCTGGAGGTGTGATTCTGCTCCAGCTACTGTGATTAAAAACAGCAGTGTGAACACTGCAGCACAGACAGCTGCTTGAGCTAGCTGCCTGAGTCCAAGCCCACCTAACTCCCAGATCTGAGCTCAGGTTGCTATCCCGAGCCACCATCCATGCCACAACATCGACACCACTATTTTTTAGCATGCTAGCTATCTACCCTTGCTGGGAATCACACCTCCCAACTGCAATGTAGATGTACCCTTTGTTAGGTATGAAGGATGAATTGTACCCTCCCCAAAACTACAGCACTTACCCTTTGAGTAGAGAATGAATTTTCTGAGAATTTACAAGTACATCCATTCATTAGTTTGAGTTTCAAAAATATTTTTAAAATGGATACTTCAAGAAATTAGGCACTGGAGTCAGATCTTTTTTTGTGTGTGTGTCCCAAATTATCTTAACTGACTAATGTAATGCTCTCTAATCACACCATGAAGAAAGAAAACGGGGGGGAAATCAAGTAGGCCAGATCCTTGGGCTAGTGTAGATCAGCATAGCTCTACTTACTTCATTGGGAGCCATGCTGATTTACAACAATCTGCCCTGTGTCTTTAACTATCAATTTAATCTAATCTGAAACTACAAAATGTGTAAAAGCTGGTTAGAATTTATATTTTTCCCCCACAGAAATTTTATTTTAGTTGAAAAACTGAAAAATTTTCAGGTTTTTGACAAAGTCAAAGTCTTCCACGAAGCAGACACTTTTTGCAAACATTTTTGTTTAGTCAGAAACCCAGTTTTCATCAAGGAACCAATTTGGAGGGGAAATATTGACCACATCTGCTTAACATGTTTGGAATTTCTGGTAAGAATAACCTTACTTCAAAATTCCTAGACTTTGCAAGGCTGTTGTTGATATAATGACAACATCCCTGTAATTTTTTTTAGCCCTTAAGTTACTGAGCAGGACTCAGCCTTTATTCATTTTTATAAGTTTTGTCAGATAACAGAGTGGTTGAGGGCTAAGAGCCAAGTCTTGCAAACCTTTACTGATATGAGTAACCCCATTGACGATCAGGTGTATACCATAGAAGGAGGTGTCTTTTTTTAAAGGAACATCAATGGAAATAAAGAAGCCAGCCAGACTTGACAACAGAATATCCAGCAAACTTGTACAATGTGGCTCTTACAAAAAGTTTGGTCATTCCAATCACACATCCTCTGTTTTACATCCCAGGCCTTTCCTGTTTTTATTCAGTGAATAGCCACCATACTAGTGGGTGGTGTAACAATTCTTGAATTTATACATTCTTAAATTGTACTAATTACAGACTTTAAGCAATCCAAGGTTTTGTTCTTCTCCATTAAGGAATAGCAAGTGGGTGGGTAGTGTTGTCAATCAAAGTAATATGATAGAAAGAGCTAATATAATTTGCCTTGTTAATTTCATTGTCATGCTTACAGCTGTTAAATTCCAACCTCTTTCATGATGATAAAATCAGATACAATTTTGAACCTGCTTTCTCTCCCTGGATGCATGAAATGTTTTTAGGCAATATGTGTGTTTTTAGGCAATATATGTTTTTAGGCAAATTATAGAAAACATATCTGAATACTATAGTGTGTGGGAATGAGAAAGAGAAATGAGATGATTGGTTAGGAGAAATAGAGAACTAGTCATGTAGATGTCCTCACTATTTTCCAAGTTTTGACCTCAAAGCTCTGAAACCACTCGTTCATCACTGAAATTGGGAGTCTGTGTGTTGCCCCCATATAACATATTGGGATAATCTTCTGATGGAGAGCCTGGTACGGAAGGCCAATTGTAGATAGGCTTTGTGGTGGAGAAGGAAATGTGTTAGATCTATCCCATTGTAGCCTGTACTTGTTCAATGTTTAAGGAGCTCTTCCTCTCTCCACCCCTAGTTAGTTTTGATCTGACCACTTAGATTCTTCTTTGTATAACTGGAAAGTCCTATAAAGTAATAAAATCAAAGTCTAGTTTGCCTAAGGAGCATTTTAAACTTGTACTTAATGACAAAACCTGGTTGAAAAGTTTCAAAATGTTGACAAAAATGAAAAAAAGCTTTCTACACTTTTTTTAAACAATTGCCCCCCACATTTTATGGTGATCGTCTGAGACCATGACATATGCTCCACCCTAATTTCAGGAGAAAATTATGGTAATGACCTGGATAGGACAGAAATTGTCAACCCTTTTATCATGACAAACCCCAAAACTACCCACTCATTGCACCTTGGACACCATAACTTGGAACTGCCCAAGGGAATTTTAGGTAGGCTGGTAGGACTCATCCAAACTGGAATTTAACTAGGGTAACAGGATTAACACCACTCTGATTTTGCAAAAAGTGACAGAGAATTGTACTGATGGACATGGCTTTGAGTTCTCATCTTATCTCCCCTTCCCCCACCTCCAAAAATATTACTGGAATTAGTTCATTACATTTCTTGCCTAGAATCTTAACTAAGAGAAGATCAGAAATGAAGAGGTCATTCCATTTTGAAGTCACAGGCTCCTGCCCTCATTTATTATTTAAAAATGAATTATTTAAAGGGGAAAAAACACAATGTACGCATGATCCACTTCCAGCTTTATATTGTAGTCTCCCATTCATTCTGGCTACTGCTGCTTTGACACTATAGTGGTGTTATTTCTTGTCACATGAGCCTACTCTGGGGCTCATTAGTCATAAACATTACCCATGGTAAGTGATATAGTCAACCTCAAATAGGCACTAATAGTGTATTCGCCCACTATTATTCTAACGTATCTGAGCACCGTAGAAATCTGCTCAATCCCTATTCACATTGCCCCTTTCAGAAACATCCCTATACCAGGTCTATTCTCTGCTGCACACAGCAGTCAGGGTTATTCTGTTGGGTTTTATAAAACATGTTTTTAGTTGGTGAACAGAGAGAAGCAATTTATTTGAAGGAGGAATTGAGTGCTCTCATTTATTATCTCCTAGGCAAAGTCTTTACTCCAAAAATGTGTTTTACTGGTGTGGGCAACATTTTTGAGATGAAACTTTTTTCCCTAAATGCAGATTCAGGTGGACTTAAACATTTGTGAATTTATGACAAATTGCCAAATTGTTTCAGCTGGGGGAAAAATCCAAAAAATCAAAACTTTCCTTGACTATTCTGAAACATTTCAATTTTTTTAATTTGAAACGACTTTTTGTTTAGAATTTTATTCAAAACAACAGATTTTTTAAAACTCCCAAAATGAAGTAAAATATTTCATTCAACCTGAAACAAAAAAATAATTTTTTTTTCAGTTTGGCGAGTGAACTGAAAATCAGTTATTTGCACAACTCTTGGGTTTTTTCCATTAGTTAGCAATCTCAGTGTAAAATCCCAGTTGAGAAAAGGCACTGTAATTTTTACATTGATGTGGCTAGATGAGGTAAATCTCAGTTTGGGCATGGGGTATAGTGTTGATCTCAACCAACTACAATTACATTTTAAAAAATTACCTGTGTGGCTTATCTCCACTTGGGTTTTATATTGAGTTAGCTGTCTCGGTATAAAAACACATTTTATTTGCAGTGAAGACAAATCCCTAGCGGATCAGTTTTACCCCTTAGTACACTAATCAGGGGTTTTAGGCTAAAATTGTTAGCACCTCAACCTAGACCCTGCCAAGGTTCCTCTGAGTTGACCATTGTAGAGCAGAGGACACCACTTGTCGGACACCTCATGTATTTCTATCATCCGCCCTGTACCAAATTCCCTCCTCTCCCTGTGCTGGGGAGAAGAGTGAAAGCACCTCCCTACTGCTATAATGGGGATCCCCCTTGACTTTTCAGCCCTTGCAAAGAGTAAACCCTCTCCCTACAAAACCTATCTGGGCTATTCCTTGTACCTCCTGTTAAACAGTGTGTCTGGGATTTTCACTAGCAGCAGCTATAGTTAAGGTTGCCCAAGCATTTGCATTATACTGATGGTGCAGCTAATTAAGGATGAAACTCATTGGCTGACAGTGTGTATTTTCATATTCATCGTGTATTAAACATAATGGATATGAAAATATTGTATGTAGCTTCTACATGCAGCATTGCGTCAGAGAAAATACATCTCTCTATCACATGCCCTTTAGTTACCCATTTTTAACTTTTTTTTTTAATACTTGAAATCCACTAGACTGAAAGAGTTGCAGATGAATTGATTGTGAACTGATTTATGATCCTTATTGCACCAGAGAAGTAATTTTATGCATATAACTTCTTTTACAATTACCTCCACAATGATTTCAAAGGAGATCACTGCTTATGGGAGGCCATCAATAAGTGGCACTCGCATATTCATCCATTTCAATCTGAAATTTTTTAAGACTCAGGGGAATAGAACAGAACCACTGGAAATTAATTTTTTCAGCAAGTTTGCTCTTTTATTTTTTTGGATAGCTCAGACTCCGTGAAGATTTTTAAACTGATAGTATTCTTAAATCCACAAATACTGAAGCAGAAGGTTTTCTTTGGAGCACAGAAATTTTTCCAAATCATCCTTACCCTTTCATTGGATTGAATGTAAGTCACGTATCTGGATCTTTTGCAGACTATTTTTGTAAGTAAGCTCTATTAGCATCTCGTCCCAACTGAGGGAGCTGAAACTATTCTTGGAGCACCAGAATTTGTTCATTAACTAGAAAACTAACATTCCCAGTTTCTTACTTAACTTAATTAAAAGAGGTGTCCTTCTAAGATTGCGGTGTTTAGTGTCTCCCTTGGAATGCCCTTACAGCAATGAAGTATTTGAGGAATGCCTTTTCCTGACATCTTTACTTCTCTCTTTGGGCCAAACTCTGCACTGACTTATGTTGTGTCAGCAGAGATGCAAATCCACAACTGATCCAGGGTTAGGTAACACCAGTCAGTGTTTGCTGATGGATCAGCAGATTACATCACCAACTTGTAGGGAAACATCATGAATCTGGGGCATTCAAGTAAGAATCACTAATTCAGCCTTAAACACCTTATATTCCACACCTTGTGATACTACAGTATGATCAATAGACATCACATTAGCATGTCATTGGTGACCCACCATGAGTCTTATCTGGCTGCAGGTTTCTTAGAATTGCCTGAACAGGTCCTCTTGATTTTTCTGTTGGGTACTTTTGCCCCCACTCTGGCCACTGCTAAATCATCCCTGCCAGAGATCACTTATCCTTGGGGCTGATAAAACTACTTCTGTTGTGAGAACTCTTCTGCTTGTGGAATGCTCCATACTGTAGTCTCTCCTTTCTGTATACACCTACAGCCCTATTTCCCAAGTTTATCAGAGGGTAAAAAGAGACATCTTTGTGGGAGATTCTTATGCAAATATTGATAACGCTTCACCAGATTTCTGCAGTCAAGTTATATTTAAGTACTGGAGTGAACTGAAAAAAAATACTTCAAAAATTCCCTTTTAATTTGTAACCAATCCATTCTGGACTTTCCTTAGGCTGTTTGGTTCTGGCTTTGATCATATACTCATTCATATTTCACAATGAAAGCCTTTCTCACAATCTGCAAACAGCATCTGTTTCATGGTGCTGATTTCTGTTGAGCAAGGCAAATGCAGGTTAATTAGGCCAAAGGAGCTGATGCAGACAGAGACAGAAACACAGAGGTTGCAAGACAAAATCCATCCACTTGTCGACAGATGCCTTATTTGCTTATTCATTATTTGACATAAAATCATATAGAAATGTATTTACTTTTTTTGTTATAACAAGTGCACTGAAAGGTCCTAGTTCACTGAAGTTGCCTGATGTAGTCAAGCAGAACTCCACCCTCTTAAGAACACAAGGAAATTAAACTCTGGAGCTGGTGATGTCAGAGAGTTCCAGCTGGGTTGGTAGAACCCTGTAAAGGTGTCCTCATAGCATCTCCAAGGCAACAGAAATGCACATTCTATGTGCATCTTGTATTTATGGGCTAACTTTGAAAGTGAGGTGCGGGCTGGACACTAAACCTGGCAGAGGAGCTGAGGAGAAGGAGTGCTCTGTTTCATAGGTCAGCAAAGCACTATACTTCAGAACAAAGAAGTCTTTAGTATGCCCTGATTCTTTGGATGATGGAAGGTATGATGATTGAAGGTATGTTTGTGAAAATATGAGAGGGAATAAAGGGCCTTAGAGGAAGGATGGAGTCTGAGGCTTAAACATCTGCTATCTGAGAAAAGGAGGTGAGCACTGGGGCTTCATCAGCTTATCTGGCTTGATACTGAATGAACATCTGGATGATCCAAGAATATGTACGAGTCTGTTGACAATCCTTTCGGTAGAAATTGGTTTAGATCAGGGTCACTAATGCTGAAATACTTTTTCATGCACAGTGTATAGAAAATATTTTTCATTTTATAAAAAGTTCAAGGTCATGTATTATTCTCTGTTCTTTCATACTTACATAATTAGTTGATCATTTTTAACTGCTAGAATAAATTTGTTTTAATTTCTCTCTCCCTGGGCTAACCCATGATGTTCTTGCTCAATTTTTAATCAGTGTTCACTCAGGTAAACTCCTGTTGAAGTCCCTGGAATCAACACAGATGATGGACACGAAGATTTGGCCCCTTTTGACTTGTATTTGTAGTTTATAATGAACACCTCAGTCCACCTTAGGGATGGACTGAGCCTAATCGCCTTGGACACATAGTGCTCTTACCTCTGTGCACTTCTAGGATCTACAGAGAGAGAGAGAGATTTAAAGTGGAATTCTAATGATTGTTGTTAAATAGTTCTAATATAAGTTGCAGTTACAGGATTCTTCTATTTGTGCTGTTCACCCTTTCACCAGATTTTTAAAGATGTGTGGACTGATATCTAACAAACTTCTTGGACTGAAATTGATCTTAGCAGACTTCTCCTGACAAACACATTTTCCCAACAACACCAGTGTTTGAGTTTTAGCAAAGGTGTCATTTCTTTCATTTCCAGTGCCAGATTAGGACACCATACAATTTGTGCTGTTCCATTTAACCAGCTTCTTAAGATTAACCTCAGTTCTCTTTATAACTCTCATAGTCTGTGTGTCTATGTCTGGAACTGGAAGATTCCAGAATCAAATTCCTCATCCCCTGGATGTTTTATAACCTCTGAATATAAATGAAGGAACAGACAAATGGTAGAATTTAGGGATTGCCATACTGAATCAGACTAGGGATACCTATGGTCCACCTTCCTCTCTCCAAGAGTGGCCAGCACTAGATGCTTCAGAGGGAGGTGCAGGACTTTCAGTGGAGTTATGCTTGCTTTACACCAGTGTAAATGAGAATAGAATTTAGCCATTGTTATTTATCCCTATTTGAACTTTTGAATGATGACCATTTCTATGAGTATCTCCCTCTCTATGAATTATCCCCAGCTACCATCACACACCAATCTCAAACATCAAATGTTTCTAAATATCTCTTTGCATTTAGGAAGAGAAAAAAGAGCAACATGTCTTGTCAGGATTACTTTTAAGTACTGTTGGGCACAACCATGCAGAATTATTGAGTATGAGTCTATCTGCTCAGATACTTAGCTGGATTCCATTCTAGATAATTCTATGTTAAATCTATGTCTCAGCCCTTTTCAGAGATATTAGCCAAAATGAGTTTGACTGAAATGAGAGCAAAGATGAATGTCTGTTTTGCACATCTTTCCAGTACTCCTGAGATTTGTTAGCTTTGATCATTCTGAAAACATACCAGTTTTATCTAGAAATTCCACATGAATGTCAGACTCCTCAGATTTTACCTGTTTCTGACTGAGATATTGATCTCGCTTCAGACAGCATGACCTGGATGTATCCCTATACACTGTTCCGGTCTCTTGGTCAGCAAAAGAGAAAGTTAATCAGAGAAGAATCCTAGTCAATATCAAGAAATAAACATGATTTAACTCAACCTTAGCACAGGCCTCAGCAGTTATTTGTAATAAATTCATCCCATTCTAATGTCCTTGCAGTATATTAAGCGCAATTCCCCATATACCATTTTACCAAGGTGGATGGATATCCAGTTTCAATTTGAATTCATATTGTGCCTTTTAAGTTATTAGCTGCATGATTGTTTCCTGATTCTGCCTGTTGAAAGACATGGGTCTTGTGAGTAAGGCACTGGAGTGACACTCAAAAGATAGACATTCTATTTCTGTACTACTATAGACTTTCTGTGTGATCTCAGGCAAGTCACTTAATCTCTCCGTGACTCAATTTCACACCTGTGCTTAAAGAGAAAAGGGAAGATAATACTGCTTTTCTCCCACGCCTTGACTCTTTTTAGTGTGTTATTTAGGGCAGGAAGTATCTGTACAGTGTCAAACACAATGGGCACCCAGTATCATTTGAGGTCTCTGGGGAATACTTTAATACAAAAACTAAATAATAATAATAACACTATGTACAGTATATTGTATATTTTAGCATTGTCTAGCACCACAGCTCTTAAGAGAACAGTGCATAATAGGCTTTCCCTCGTCAGAATGTAAAGTTTTGTCGGACTCATGTCTGGCACAGTTTGATGGGGATGTGCAGAGGGTACGTTTGGGTTCTAATACAAGAAGCTGTTAATGTCTTCAGTGTCTGGGATGGTGCATGATCCAGGGACTAGGATATTAAACTGGGAGTTATGGGACCTAGGCTCTGTACCCAGCATGGCCTCTGGCCTGCTGTGTGACCTTTAGTAAGCTAATTCTCTCATCTATGTGTCTGTTTTTCCTTTCACCATTTGCCTTCCTTGTTTATTTAAACTGCAAGCTCTTTGGGGCAGGGTCCATCCCTCACTATTTGATCATTCAGCATCTAGGATCATGGGTCCCCAACTCAGTTAGATCCTTATGGCACTACTGTAATTTCCTGCCCCAGGATCATCTTCCCATTTCAGGACACACTACCAGATTTCAGCCAAACAGAGTCAATGTACATACAACATAACAACCCTCCTTCCCAAATATAAGCAGGTTTGGTCAGCAATTGGAAGAGGGTTTTTTTTTTCAGAGAGATGATCTCACTGTTCTGTAATGGGGGATAGAAGGTCAGATGGTGAGAGGGGTTTATATTTGTTTGTTTATAATTGCAGGCTGTGGTTTGGCTTATACTTTGTGATTCCTTGTGTTTTCCTAGTTTGCACAAATGCACATTCAGCATTTGCCTTTTACCTCTGTGGTTGGTACATAGGCTGAGATGCTATGCCTTGGGAGAAACAGACCATGTAAACATTATTTAGCATCACTGCTCTCTGCTGCCTGCTCAGCACAGTCAGTGGCTGTAGTAAGAGATGGAATGTTTACCTTTCCCACTGCCCTGGGTTGGATATGGATATGCATGGATATGGAAGGTATGATATGCATGGATATGGAAGGTAGAGGCCCTTACCTGGTGACCCCCACCCAAAGATACTGATGAGGGAGTAGCCTTTGGACTCCAGGAGGGAGCAGGAAGAGAGACGATCTATCAAGTCCTTCCCCCCATTAATACAGTCAAGGGAACTGGGAGGAAAACAGTTATCTAGAGACTGGAGGGATGGGGTTGATATGTTAAGAAATGGGTTATGGAAACTTCAACAGCCCAGGTCTAGCAGATTTTAGAGGATCTGGGCTGAAATTTGAGGTCACGATACAACCTCAAACCCACCTTAATTTTGAGAGGGATCAAAGTTCCATGCAAATCTTTTGCAGATCCCTAATAACATAGCCACATTCTGCAATGTAGTCTGTATTAGTGGGCTACTCCGGAAGGGGATCTGCCTCCTGTAGCTGGTGTAGAATGCAAAAGCATGACCACTCCAGGGCTGGGTAGGGACGGAGTCTCTCAGCATGCTGCTTTGCATGCTGCACTGGCTGGCTGTTTGTTTGCAAATCAAGTTAATATTTTAGTTTTAACACTTACAGCCCCCAAATGTACCGTATTAGGCCCCAGATATCTTTTCACGCCTCTGATGCCTAGTATTCCATCTAACTAGAGCTCTACTGGTCACCCGAAAAAGTAAAAATAAAAACAAAAATTATTTCGGGTTAAACAAAACATTTAGTTTCAACCGAAATAAACTGTTTACTTTAAAAGTCCTGAAAAACTAATTTTAAATGGGTTTTTTTACAAAATAAAGTTGTGGGAAATTCTAAAATGAAAGGTTTCAGAGTAGCAGCCATGTTAGTCTGTATTCGCAAAAAGAAAAGGAGTACTTGTGGCACCTTAGAGACTAACAAATTTATTTGAGCATAAGCTTTCGTGAGCTACAGCTCACTTCATCCGATGTGCCGATCTAAGGTGCCACAAGTACTCCTTTTCTTTTTTCTAAAATGAAACTTTTTCTGAAATGAAATGTCAAAAAAAAATTTTTTGACCTTTCCAAAGCTTTTTCTTTAATGTTGAAACAATTTGCTGAAATTGATCTGAAATCCCAAATTGTTTTGGTTGACCCAATCTGCATTTTTCATTGAAAAAAATTTGCACACGAAAAAGGTCACTGAGCCCTATCTCTGACCCTCTAAGATGGGAGACAGAGGAAGTTTTGGTACCTAGGGCTTGCAGGGAGAGACTAATTACAGTGTATGGGCTAAATCTTCATCAGGTGCCTAGTAGAGTTTTTCTGATTTTACCAGCTAAGGTTGCATCTTTATACCCCTGTGCCTCAGGTCTGCGGATTGCCTTATTTTGAAATTTGATTTGGTTAATTTTCAAAGAGGTGTAAAGAACTTTTCATCAGAGAATGCTTTCGTCGTGGCTCAGTGATTTAAGAGTAACTTATTTATGTGATTTTATCTTTTTTATGTTTAAATGGTTTTAACTTTATTGTTGTGAAGCACCTGGAGTGCTTTAAGCATCATAAAACAAAATTTATTATTATTTTCTTACAAACAGTGGATTTTGGAGGCATCAGTGAATGAATTATGCAGGAAGAGCAGGAGGCTTACAAAGCAGAAAATGTTTATTTTTAATTAATCCTCAAGAGTGATTGGAAACGAAATAAAAATGTACATTGCCAGTCCATTATTATGTCAGTGGTTCTTTAATGGGGATTTGCATGATGTACCATGTTCCATCCCTCAAGGACTTGTCAGCCTGTTTTGCAGGCAGTACTCTTATTTGCTCTTTGTATTGTGGGAGCACCTGGCAGCTTGAGCCCCATTGTGCCACGTGCTGTACAAGCCCATAACAAAAAGCTGCTCCCTGTTCCAAAAAACTTTGTACTGAGAATATACTTTAGCCAAAATATTCAGACTTGGATGTCTAAAATTACGCTCCCACTGGTAGATTTTCGAAGGCTGAAATAGCACTTAGATGCTTACCTCCCATTGACCTTCAGTGAGAGTTAGCTGCCTCAGTGCCATTTGTGCCTTTTCAGTCTACCCCCTAATCCATATTTAGGCCTGATTTTCAAATGTGTTAAGCACTTGAAGCTCCTGTTGACTTTAGGGACTTGTGTTCGCTCATCATTTTGAAAAGCAGGCTGATTATATTCACATGTCTGAATGTGGCTTTAGGAGTCTAATTTTAGATAGTCATCTTTGAAAATGTTGACCTGAAGGAACAATTATGCTCAGGCTTTTCTACCTCATAGGGGAATCATGAAGATAAATTAGGTAGGGCCAAATTCTCCTCTCAGTTATGCCAATATAAGTCTGAAACACTTAGTTTCAGGTAAATATGGAGTCACTACACTGACGTTAATGGAGTGACTCAGTATTTACACTGGTATAACTGAGAGCAGAATTAAGCCCATTGATATTTCTGAGCACTGAGATACTGTAATGATGAGTGTCTCAGAAAAGTCTATAAATAATTAACTAGTCAGCTCTTTCTGTGACCTGAAATTCCTATAGGGTATATCCTGGATGTATCTTTTAAAAAGGGGGGCGGGGGGAATGGAGGAGAGACAAAGCTTTAAGATGAACAGTCTTATATGAAGGGTGGAGAGTGTTTCTGAAAAGAGACACCTGGGAAAGAGATGATATTAAACAAGCTTCTTGGGGCTTTGAGCTCTCGCAAGTGGCTATAAGAGAACAGTTGGAAAGCTTTAAGTCAGGGTGCCTTTCTCGTATGCAGCTGACCAAGTGTGTTGCTTACAGTTACAGTGTGTCAAGATGTTTCTTGTTCAATGCAGTCTCTCTTGTTCATTGGTTTTATATTGATGGAAAGCAACTTTAACTCACTCTTTAGAGGGATCTGCCGTGAGACATGCCAGCTGTGTGCCATCTGAAGGAGTTGTAAAGACGTGTTGGATAGGCAAGAATATACCAGAGAGATAGAGACAGATTTAAAGTCATGGGAAAGATAATTACTCAGCATGCACAGATTAGCCAAAGGAAAAGAAATAATTATACTCTGCCTTCATTAGAAGGCTTTCTGTTATAGCTCTCTCTCTCTTATGTGTGTGTGAGAGACAGAGAGACAGACAGGTGTGTTTCAGTGTCATGGCTTCAAAATAGTCAGAAAAGTTTAGGACTACAGAAGTAGATTCAATCCTTGTTGGAAGAGAAAGGAATGAGTGGACACAGATTCAGGATTTTCTTTCTTATTGTATTTACATACAGTATGGACATGGGGGAGATTTTCCAAGGCACAAAGGGAATTAGGATCCCAGCTCTTTAGGGATGTTGGAAAATCTACCCCCAAGTGATTACACTAAGGCAATATTGACAGAAGGTGGGCCCAATGCCTCTGGAAACACTGGGGAATTCTGTGCTGTAGCAACCATTCTGACACTGGTGATTGCCCAGCTCTGCTGTCTGGGGCACAGCAGGGTGGCAAGGCCATGGTCCCATTTTTGTCTCACTCTTTAGGGGATTTTTAGTACATTGGCATCACTAGACTCTCCTGATCTTTGTGTACCAGGAACACAAGCACCAAGTTGATGTCTGGCCCCTGCCCACAGGCACAAGTGGCATGATCTCCACTTCTAGATTCCTTTGACATGGTACATTGTTGTGCAAAAAGAACATTTAGCCAGACATTTTTCCAAAAGTCCCGGACTGCATTTATGACATAAACTGTGATATACCCATGCCAAAATATGATAGTATTTGGGTCCTGAGGTCTCTACTTTAATCTCTGTTATTTGTAATCACCACCAGTGAAATCCTCTTTTTGTCTTTTTTTTCCAAGTCCTTTTATCTAAATGAAGGTTTCTTTACAAGAAATTTCATTATGCTCATTGAGCAGGGCTTTAATAACTGTAAACAATACTATGATGAGTTCGTCACCTCTAGCTTCAGATGGGAATTATGGCCATATGAAATCTCTGTAACACAATCCTATTGTCTGCCTCCTTCTCTCTCTTTATCTGGCTCTGTGCATGGATGGACCATTTGGAAAGTTATAATTTGGATGCGAAACAATTATCCTAAAACAGTTAGCCAGAGCAGAATGGACATACAAATTTATCTTCTCTCTCTCTCTTTTGGTGAAGAACATCTATCTTCCCTGACCTCTTGATTACTGAAGCCTTCAAAATATATTCTTTGGTCTGTGACACTGAGCTCAGCAAAGGGCTGAGCATTAAATATCACCCTCAATGATTAATTGGAAGTTAATTAAATCTATCACTGAAACAATGGGAAGGCAATGAGCTATGTAATCATTGAAATAGTAAATGAAATGATGTAAGGGCTCTCCATTTCGCTTATTGACAGTGATGGAGGGGTAGCAAAGCCCTGCTGCTCAGCTGTGTTTTCTGCCTGACCACACAGGCCTGCTCAGTCAGTCACAAACTTTCCAATAAGCTGAGTTGCGAAGCAAAATTAATAATGGCTCTGTGGATGCTGTATTCCGTTTTTCCTTTGGCCTCTTTTAGTATGGCTCTCAAAACCCTTGAGGCAACTCCAGCATTTTGTGTACAGTGCAAGTTGCTTAAATCCATTACTCCTGAGATGATGTCACCAAAAACTGATGGACGGGGCAGTCTTGAAATGATATACATTCACAGCAATCACTAATCATTTCTGCAGGGTTTTTATTTTCAACCTGAAGGAAAATATCACTAATAGAGCTGGTCGGAAAAACTTTGACAGTACCATTTTCCATCAGAGCAGGCAATTATGTCACATTTGATATGCTTTGTGATACCATGTCAGTCTGGACACAAGTCAATTTAGGAGAAAAAATCCCCAAAATTCAGACACTGTTGAAACATCCTCTGTTGCCATTTCCAGAATGAAACATTTCAATTTTTCATTTTGAAGTGACTTTTTGTATTTAATTTTTATTTTGTATTATGTGATATAATATAAAATAAAAATTTAAAAAGACAAAATGGCACCAAAACTCTTTAGTGTTTTTGGAATTAAATGTTTTGATTGATCCAAAATTATTTTTTTATTTTCTTTCATGGAGAATTTCAAAAATTTCAGCTTTTGTGCTTAATAGAAATGAAGACAAATTCCAAAATCTCAAAATTCATCATGAAACAGAATTTTTGTTCTTGACACAGCTCTAATCACCATACTAATCACTTGGTAAACAATAGCGTGCATTAAAAAAACCTCACTTCTTTATCTATGATTTTGATACCTATGAACTGTGGAGCACGGGGGGGAGCGCAGGCAGTCTGTACTGAGAGGAGTGTGGGGACTGCTCCCGCATCCCTGTGAACCCAAAGCACCAGAGCAAGCAGCAGTTTGACTCTTCCCTGCCATCCACAGTATTAGTTACCATCTGAATAAGGGATGCTTTCCCTTTTCACTCTTCCATAACTGTTAAAATGAGTTCACACAGGCATAATGAATAAATGAAAGCAAAGATAGAAAATATGTCACCTAACCCATCCTCCTGCCAATGCATGATTGGTCCCTGGGTTTTTTTGGTGCAAGAGTGTATGTCCACTCTAGTTTTAAATAACTCAAGCACTGGGTCTTCCTTTCTGGAGGATATTCCGTAGTATAATAGGTCTCACTTAGGAAGTTTCTTCATATTTAGTGTTTAATTGCATTTGCTCAATGTCAATACCTAGTGATATTCTTTGGTACCACCTTAAATAAATCCTTTCCCTCCTTGACGTTTAAGTATTTGTATATGGCTATCATAGATTGTGCCTTCTCAACAAGCCTCAGTAAAGGTCGCTGCCCAGTCAAACAGCTGTGTTCAGTAGAAAGTGTTTATATATGTAATTACTTTCTTTCTCTAACCAATAGAGAAATTACTTCATACTCAGTCATAATGATCTAACCTGTTCCAAGAATGTTAAGAAGACTTGATCCTGGACTCACCAGAAGTTGGCTTGCTTCCTTTGTAATTGATGGGGAGATACCAGATTTGGGGGGTTATATTGTAGCTTAGTTAGATAAGCTGAACTCCTGGCCAGAAACCATCACATTCAGTCAAATAGGCTCAGTCTGCGAGGCCAGCCTGGGACCTGAAAATCAAGTTGTGGGGGAGTTTCCTGCCTCTTACAACATTACTAGCAAAGATTTTGTAGTCTGAATTTAGCTGACAATTCTGTTGATGAGTTGGGAGACAGCAAAGAATCCACTTGGTGTCCTACCACTGCAGTAGCTGTTCAAGGCTAACAGCAATACAGAATACACATTTTTTTTTCAGCAAAGAATACAGATATGACTCAAAACAGACATGGAACAGATGTGTCAGGTAGAAGTGCCACTTTTATGTAACCAGGTTCTGATCATATCTGCATTTCAAACCATTTGGGAGCATTGCTGGGGAAAACAGAACTCTGAACCCTTTGGCAGGCAAAGAATTGTTATAGACCAACCAGTTAATATTCAAGGTCAAATCACTATGATTTATTATTTATTGAGCACCACTGGTGCGTTCAGTATTGCACAATATATGAAGGAAGACACAGACTCTATCCCGATTGATTTGCAATATAAATTATACAATACAACAGATATTGGTTCATATTATATCTGTTGTCCAAATGAGGTCCAATGTCAAAACAGTACAGATGTTTCTTAAAAGCTTTCTTTAGCACATTATCAGTGAGAAGATGCTTAATTTTTTTAAAGATCAAGTGAATAATCCAACCTAAAAAATTAAAATAGTCACTTAAATATTTTATGTAAATTTAGTGCTTATGAAAGATGCCTGGTTTGGCAACACTAGAGACCTTTGTCCTCTGTGTATCCACAGAGCAAAATATGGCACAGAGAGTTTCAGTCCCAAGTTGGAGGGACCAATTAGTATAAATTGATACAGCTATTTTTGTGATGTTAAAGCCCTTAGATGAGGCCACAAGGTCATTACATCAAGAGCCATCATTTAGTAATGACTTTCAGTCACTTCTAACCTGGACTTGAACTGGTCCACGACTGAATTCCTTTGATAGTGCATTTTTTTAATTCTCCATGGTGCGAGGATATTCAAGGTCATATTAATCCTTCTGGAAGAAAAAAATACTTAGCATTTGATTTTTCTCTTCTGTTACACCAGTTGCATACCAGTGAAATTCCATTGATGTCAGAGAGGTATATCAGTTCTACCTATTGTAATGTGGTGAATGAAGACCTTAAGTGTGATTCAGCCCCAGTCAGTGACACTGTGAAAATGGCTGTAGGTGGTTCCATGTTTATTGTGTCTGACTACTAGACTTGCATTTGCAATTTTACAAAATAGATGTGTGATGCCACATATAGCCTTAGTGATAACACATATGAGGAGGTTCAAGCAATGGCAAACTGAGGCATGATCCAACTGCAGTTGATTCAGCACCCATG